>NW_026054680.1:0-67282 GCF_022830035.1 Ophidiomyces ophidiicola
CCCCTCGGCCCTACCCTCCCCCCCCCCCCCTTACCCCCCCCTACCCCCCCCTACCCCCCCTCACCCCCCCTAACCCCCTCTCTTACCCCCCCCCCTCCCCCCCCCCGCCCCCCCCCCCCCCCCCCCCCCCCCCCCCCCCCCCCCCCCCCCGCCCCCCCCCCCCCGGCCCCCGCCCCCGCCTGTCTCGCCGCCTCACGCCGTCCTGCAATCTGTCGCCAAATGACCTGCTCGCCAGCGTCGGTCATTACTTGTATGTAGTTAGTTCGTCAACTCCGTACTGTAGTTAATTAGTTATATAACCACTCGCACTCCTCCTGTAACTACTACGTCTATCATACTGCAGCCTGCTCGATCGCCCACATGGCCTCCCTGCGCCGATCGCCCATCGCCCATCGACGATCGCCCGCCGCCCCAAGCCCCCCGCCAAGCGCGCGGCGTTGCTTCGGCCCAACGTTCGCCCTGCTACGGAGTACTAGTACGGAGTACTGCATCTCTACTCGTACTCCATCCTGCGCCCATCCGCCCGTCGACTCGTACGGAGTACATCCTCCACCTTATAGCCACTACTAGTACTCACTCACCTGCCAACCGGACATACCGCCGGCTGCCCGCTGTTTCGCGTTTTGTTTCGCGGCTGGCGGCTCCCGCCGATCACACGCTTGCCCCCTGACTCGGCCGGCCCTGCGAAGTTACATCCGCATATTATTATTATTATTCTTGTATGATTATGACCTAATATACTATGTATCGACGTATACGCTCTATCTGCGACGCCTCACATCTTGTACTATGTATCGACGTAAACGCTCTATCTGCGACACCTCACATCTTATACTATGTATCGACGTATACGCTCCATCTGCGACGCCTCACATCTATACTATGTATCGACGTATACGCTCCATCTGCGACGCCTCACGTCTCCTCACGCCGTCTCCTCCGCGCCTGGCTTGTCGTCCACCGCCGCCGCCTGCGCCGCCCGCCGCTCGTCGCGCGCCGCCAGGTACATCACGCCCGCCGTCCACAGCGCCATCGCGATCGAGCACCCGATCATCGCCCACATCCCCATCTGCGCCCCAGTCAGCATGCTCCGTCCAAAAAATATAAAAAAAGACCACCCACCGTGAAGAACGGCGCCATGTCGGCCCCGTAGAACAGGATGCTCCACCACGCGTTCACCACGTTGCTGCCCATGTTCATGCTGGCGATCACCACGCTGCGCAGCGCGTCGTCGTGGTACCGCATCACGTCGTTGGCCCACGCGAAGAACGTCGCCTGGCACGCGTACACCGACCCGGCCCAGTAGTACGCCGCGAACACCGTCGGCGTCGACGCCCGCGGCGCCAGGATCATCGCCGACGTCGCCACCCCCGTCACCGCGATCCAGAAGCCCACCAGGTACCGCCGCCCGCCCAGGAAGTCCGTCAGCGTCGCCCAGAACAGCGTCGACACGATGCCCACCGCCGCCACGCCCGTCGGGTAGTTGTTCAGCTGCGCCACCGTGTACCGCCGCGTCGGGTGCGCCTTCATGTACAGCGCCAGCAGCGCGTTGGTCGAGAACGACTCCGTCTCGCCCGCGATCACCCACAGCATCACGAACCCGTACCAGTGCCACCCGCCAAACACCCGCCGCGCGAACCCCCAGTCCAGCCGCGGCCGCTCCGCCGGCGCCTCCGGCACCCGCGAGATTGCCAGCGCCCGCTCTGCGTCGCTCAGGTACGGCGCCGTCGTTGTGCGCGGCGTGTCCGGGAACAGGAAGAACCCGTACAGCGCGATCGGCACCGTGATCAGCCCGTCGACCTACATGTCGTTATTAATCCGTTCGTAGGATGGGAAGACCGAGGATCATGATTAGGAGGGAATGATCATGACAGGAATACCCACGATGAACAGCCAGCGCCAGCCCGGCAGCCCGCGCGCGCCGTGCAGCGACGAGTTGATGCCCGTCTGGATGAAGCCGCCGAACATGGTGCCGGCCAGGCCCGACGCGGTGAAGATGCCGCTGCGCTTGCCCAGCTCGCGCTCGGTGTACCACGAGCCCAGGATGTAGTGCGTGCCCACGAAGGTCGACGACTCGGCCAGCCCCAGGAAGAAGCGGATGGCCATGATGGCCTGCGGCGACTGCACCGCCGCCGTGACCATCGTCAGCCCGCCCCACAGCAGCATCATGGCCGGGAAGAAGAGCCGCGGCGGCACGTACGTCAGCGCCAGGTTGGACGGCACCTGGCCCAGGATGTAGCCGACCGTGAAGATGGTGTTGATCAGGTTGAACTGCCGCCCGTGGAACGCCAGGTCCTCCTTCATGCCCGACACGTACGCGTTGGCCAGGTTGGAGCGGTCCAACTAAATATGTGAGTTAGCTGTCACTGATAGATTGAAGGGTCTGATTGAAGGGCCGGGGTAGTTACGTAGTTGGCGAAGTACATCAGGCAGCAGAAGGACAGGATGAAGAAGTCGAGTTTGCGCAGCAGCGCCGCCTCGCCGGGCCGGCTGTCGCCGCGCACGTAGGCCGCGAACGAGCGCATTGTGGGTGGTAACTGCTCGGGCTGAGGCTCGCGCGTCGAGGCCGCCAGACAGCCAGGGCGCTGCAGATATAGGATGTTTCCCCGCGGCGCGGCAACCGAGGGGGTCAAGCTCCGGCCGAGACGGCGGGCGCACTCGGCGGGCCGGTCGAATCAGCGCGCAGGCTGGCCGGCACTAGCGCGCGGTAAGGCGCGATAGCCGCGGGCCGGACGCATATCGGAGGCAGGCCGGAGCGCAGGCCGGTAGTTGTCGGATGTTATAAGAGATCAGGCAGACATCGCACGGCTAAACACCATCGTGGCATATATCCATTATTATTTTCCTACTCCCGACCATGACCACGGAGTGGGAGCGCATCGCGGCGGCCAAGCAGCGCAAGCTGGCGGCGGCGATTCCGGCCGAATGGCGCATCCCCGACGACCTGCTGCCAACGGGCCCCAACGTGCTGTCGTTCCCGCAGCAGTCCGGCTGGTTCACGGCGCACGAGCTGGCCATCACGAACGCCGGCGCGTGTGAGATCCTGGCGCAGACGCGCTCGGGCGCGTGGACGGCGGAGGAGGTGACGCGGGCGTTCTGCAAGCGCGCGGCGGCCGCGCACCAACTGGTAGGACGGCCCCTGTTCCCGCACCAGCACCTGCTAACCGGATGCAGACAAACTGCCTGTCGGAGATTCTCTTCGATGACGCGGTGCGCACGGCGCAGGCGCTGGACGCGCAGCTGGCGGAAACGGGGACGCCGCGCGGGCCGCTGCACGGGCTGCCGGTGTCGCTGAAGGACAACTTCCACATCGCGGGCACGGACGCGACGCTGGGCTTCACGGCGCTGGTGGACCGGCCGTCGGCGTGCAACAGCATCCTGACAGACGTGCTGCGCGCGGCGGGCGCGGTGCTGTTCGTCAAGACCAACGTGCCGACGGCCATGATGATCGCCGAGACGGTCAACCACGTGACGGGGCGCACGTGCAGCCCGCGTGACCGGCGGCTGGCGGCGGGCGGCAGCTCGGGCGGCGAGGCGGCGCTACTGGCGTGTGGCGGCAGCGCGCTGGGCGTGGGCACCGACATCGGCGGGTCGCTGCGCATCCCCGCGGCGCTGACGGGCGGGCTGTTCGCGCTGCGCCCGTCGGTCGGCCGCTTCCCCAACAGCGCCACGCAGTCGGCGCTGGCCGGCCAGGAGTCGGTGCTGAGCGTCAACGGCCCGCTGGCGCCGTCGCTGGACGCGCTGGAGCTGTTTGCCGCCGCCGTGGTGGGCTCGCAGCCGTGGCGCGCCGACCCCAAGTGCGTGCCGCTGCCGTGGCGCCCCGTGCCCGCCCAGCAGCGCCTGCGCGTCGGCGTGCTGTGGCATGACGGCCTGGTGCGGCCCACGCCGCCCGTCGCGCGCGCGCTGGCCGAGACCGTCGACGCCCTCAAGCGCGCTGGCCACGACGTCGTCGACTGGGCGCCCGACGGCCACGACGACGCTGTCGAGCTGCTGGACCGTTTCTTCCTGGCCGACGGCGGCCAGTCCGTGCAGGCGCTGCTGGCGCGCACCGGCGAGCCCATGCGCCCCGAGATGGCTCGCTATGCCACCGCCGCCGACCCGGGCGTGTACGCGCTGTGGCAGCTGCACGCCCGCCGCAACGCCCTGCAGCTGGCCTACCTCGCGCGCTGGAACGCCGCCGGGCTCGACGCCCTCTTGTGTGCGTCATTTCGTATTCTCCTAGTTATCTATCCTCTTAAGTATCCTCCGCTGACCCCCTCCAGGCCCCGTGTGCCCGTTCGCCGCCGTGCCGCACGGCAAGTTCCGCCACGTCGGCTACACCGGCGTCTTCAACGTGCTCGACTACGCGTGCCTGGCCTTCCCCTGCGCCGCCACCGCCGACCAGGCCCGCGATGTCCCCGATACCCGCCCACCGCTCTCCGACCTCGACCGTCTCGTCCAGCTCGAGTGTATGCCATATTTCTCTATCTCTCCCTCTACTCTTCTAATTACTTACCCTTGCAGACGACCCCGCCGCCGTGCACGCCATGCCCGTCAGCCTGCAGCTCGTCGCCCGCCGTCTCGACGAGGAGCGCCTGCTTATGATCGCCCGCCGCGTCCTGGACGCCCTGTAGATTTATCGCTGTACGGAGTAGATGGAGTATTATTGTCTCACCCTGCATGTAGATAGGTAGTTACACCACATAGACGTCTCGTCTCGAATACGGGACTACCACTTTTTCATTGCGGCAACGCCAACCCGCACTCCCGGGGCATTAACTACGCGCGCATCATTCATCGTAACTACACAACCTGACCACCAACCATCACCATCACACCCTCACATGTCCATCGTATCCCCGCCGTTCGCAAAGTTGAACGCCGCCCCGCCCGCCGCCGCCGCCCGGTTGGTCCCCAGCGTGAACCCCGCCTGCGTCTGCTGCGGCGCCACCTCGTCGATGTCCGCTCCCGCCTCTTCCTCGTCCGAGAAGTACCGCTCGATGATGTTGTACGCCTTCATGTAGATCTCCTCGTTTGCGTTGTTCTGGCACTCGTGCACCTTCTCCATGCCTCCCGCCTCCTCGATGAACAGCGCGTACCGGTTCACGCTCGTCGCCCCCATCTCCCCGCTCTCCTTGTCCAGCTCGCCCACCTTCAGGATGTTCTCCAGCCCGTCCAGCGCCACCTGGATGATCTTGTTGTCCGGGCACGCCAGCAGGTCGCACAGCGGCTTGATGCACCCCTGCGACACCAGGTACCGGATCTGGTCCGGCTTCTGCAACCCTCCCGACGTCGCGTTCGAGATCGCCCAGCACGCCTCCTTGCGCGTCTTGAAGTCGCCGTTCGACAGCAGGTTGATCAGCGGCGGGATGATGTTCGCGTCCACCACCGCCTGGATCTGCGTCGAGTTGCCCGCTGTGATGTTCGAGATCGTCCAGCACGCCTCCTTGCGGATCCCATCCTTGGTCGAGCTCAGCAGAGAGAGCAGTGCCGGCAGAGCCCCGCAGTTGATGATCACCTGCGTCTGGATGTCGTCGCCCGTAACAATGTTGCCCACCGACCGCAGCGCCGGCGTCTGCACCGACGTGGACGCATGGCTGAGCAGCTCCACCAGCCGTCGCGGGATGCCCGCCTCAATCACCGCCTGGATCTTGTCGTTCGCTCCGTCCGACAGATACGAGATTGCCCAGCAGGCATCGATAAGCACCTCGTCGTCAAACATGTAAACCAGTTTGGCGAGCACTGGCAGTGCAGGCAAGATCTACATCACGTGAGCTTTTTTCTTCAGGGTCCTTGGACAGGGGGGGGGGGGGGGTTCCCCAAAGGGCGAGGTTTAAACTTACTGTTGGCCAGTCCGGCTGTGGCGTCTTTCCACGACAGAAGTTGCTCAGGGTCCAGGTAGCGTTGCGGAGCATGCTGAGCTTGCGGCCCTCGCTGATCAAGGCAAGGAGCGGGCGCAGAGCTCCAGCCGACAGCACAAAGTCACGGCATGACGGGCTGTCTCCAGCAATATTACCCAGCGCCCACACAGCTTGTTCACGCACATCAGGCTCAGGGCTGCTCAAAAGCTCGACAAAAATAGGGACTGCGCCCGTCTCAATAACCACTTGAGTCTGCTGGGCAGACCCAGACGCGATGTTGGTCAAGGCCCACGCAGCTTCAAACTGAACCAGGGAGTGGGGGGATCGCAGGAATTCGACGAAGCGGCTTACGACGCCGGTTTCAATAACGCGTTCGATCGGGGGGTTGCGCTCTTTAGAGAGCAGTTTTCGAAATTTAGTTGTAGCTGAAATTTGTTCTTCAATTTTGTCCGAGAAAACGCCCTTCACCATCTCGGGAAGCTCCGAGTCGAGCTACAAAGTGAGAAAAGAGCAACCCCATGTCAGTTTTTCTCAAATACAATAAATCTAAGAATAGCGCGGAAAAAAGGAGGGCAGTCAGGAGTAAGGCGTTGTAAAATTGGCACCAATACCCGTTGGCTGCCCGCCCCGCACCGCTGAAACGGTGACGACGGCGAAGGAGCGAGAGGCAGCCTTGGGCAGCAGCCTGGGTCTGAAGACGTGGACAGATGGGATTACATACCTCAGTTTCTACAGGGGCACCCTCTTCATCACTATCCAAGCCGGCCATGCCGGGCTCCACGCCGACCTGACCATTGCGAGTCTGGATGCCTCGACGTTTGGCGAGGTTCTCCTCTCTTCGCTGCTTTCGAATCTCAATCTGCTGTTCTCCACGACGGCGACGCAGGTCCTCGGGCTTGAACGAGCTCTTAGCTTTGAATTGAGTGCGGCGATGCTCCGGGATATATCTGTCAGCCATGGTGGAGTCTGAGGATAATCCGGATGACGGCGGGAGAAAGGGGAAGGAAGCAAGCGATGGAAAGCACAAACGAAAAACGATAGATATCGTGATGCAAGTAAGACAGTAGACACAGGCTCAGAGCCCTCCAGCAAGCACAACGCGCGGTGGATGCAGACGAGAAAGGCGGGCTCAAAAGGCGTTGATGGCGAGCGACGATGTTTTTGTTTCTTCTTGCGGCAAGTGGGCGGGCTGCCGCTAGCCCGCTTTGGGCGCTTATGTCAGCCGCAACTTTCCACGCGAAGCATCGCAACCACGCTCGCGCACCAGCGCGGTTTCACGTCGTGTCGCACGTCTGCTCCAGGCTCTCGCTGTGGGCTGGATGCGTGCTGATTTATGTTTGAGAAAGCTGCCTGTCGCGTCTGCCTCTCGACGCGTCGTGCTCCCTACCGGCTCCGTATCTATGATACATTTAGCTTACCAGCATGCTGTTCACTATCACCTTGAGATAACAGGCCTCTCCTCAGGCCATGCTGGGCTGAGCATCTGTTATTGAGCAATTCTCGAAGTATGGCGGATCCGCTGCCTCCCGGCTTTATAGATATCCCTGCCGCGAAACGCCAACAACGCGGCGTCGTCAATGTTATCGGCGTCGTGATTGATACCCTTCCCCCCAAGAAGTGTGCGGGCTCATCCTACGTCTCCACGTTTACTCTGAAGTCGTCCGACTTTACCTCCGAGTATTGGTATGGCTTGAAAATCCGCTACTTCAGTGACCGGGAGGCCTGTTCCCCCAAGCCAGATGTTGGCGACGTGCTCCTTTTACGCGGCCTTCATGTACGGCCCTTACCTTCCTTGGTGTGTAAACCTCCATAGTACTAATTGTGCCTATACAGCTCACTACCTACAACGACAATGTCTGTGGCCTCTCTAGGGCAACGGATAACACTCCATGGGCAATCTTCAGGAAAGACCCAAAGATCTCTTTAAGATTATCCGTCATTAAACCACCCGGTGTGAGTAGCAAGGTCTCTTCTATAGAGACTGCCTGTGCCCGTTCTCTTTCTGCACTTTTTTCCGATGAAGCAATCAAAAGCACCAAGTCTTCCCATTCTCCTAGCACACGATCACAATCCCACTCAGCAAAACCCAAATCGGGGAGATTCTCGCTTCTGAAAGATGCAAACTTCAACACGTTCGTGGATATAGTCGGCCAGGTGGTGAAGACATTTTCAGAGTATGAGAGATATACCCTGTATGTTACAGACTATACCCAAAATAAGAATTTTTTTGACTATGCACAAGACTCCGATGGGAGGGATGGCGACGATTTTAGTTATCTCAGTCACTCGAAGCGAAAATGGCCAGGCCCATATGGGCGCATGACAATTCAAATCACACTGTGGGAACCTCACGCTGATTTTGCGCGAAAAAATATAAAAGAGGATGACTTTGTTCTTCTGTGCAATGTCCATATTAAACCAGGACGAGGCAATGCATTTATGGAGGGTGCTCTTCATACAGACCACCAATACGCCGATAAAATTTGTGTTCACCCCGTCGATTTCAACGCGCCCGATGACAATTTGACGGCACTGGTAAAACGTAAGCAACAGTATTGGAAGGGACTGAAAACTCGTTTGGGGAAAGACACTGAAAAACACCGGCTTCCTGATAACGAAAACTCGAGCAACAACGCTAAGAGAAACAAAAGACAAAACAAAAAGAAAGCCCTGAAGGGGGATAACCAAGCCAGCGTCAAACCTTCCAGTGTCATAAAACGCGACGAACTAAACTCTCACAGTAAGTATGTATTCTTCTGCCATAGCCTTGAAAACTAACCGCCACGAGTTCGTGCAAATTTCATCGCGACACCAACCAGGACAATAAAGCAGATCTTAGAGAACGAATCCCATTGGAACACGGGCCCGGACGGTATAAAATACCAGCTACCATTTCAAAATTTGAAGTATCGAGCATCAATCCGGGTAGTCGATTTTTTTCCCCCAAACCTCGAGGACTTCGCTGTTCAACACAACCCTGAACTGGCTATTCTTGGAGATGATTCTGACTTGAACCATAGCGATGAAGAGCCAACAACTAATAGACAAATATGGCAATGGAGGTTTTGTCTACTTGTTGAAGACGGTGGCCCCAATGCGCATCATCCTCCAGGACAAAGGCGAGAGCGCTTGAAGCTCTTTGTAGCAGATGCCGATGCTGTATTTCTTCTTTCTCTCGATGCGGTAAAGTATGTTCCGTCCGAAAACATCATATGTTTCACCGTCACAAGTTTGATAGACTAATGTGCATATGCTTGCCAGCCTTCGCGAAAATCCCGAAGTTCTCGCTGAGCTGCGTGAAAAGCTCTTCATCCTTTGGGGTGACTTAGAAGAGCGCAAGAGCGCATACCCTGATACTTTCGTTGTTAGTGACCCTGGCTCCATCAATACGAAACCTTTTATTTGCTGTATCAAAGAGTACGGTGTTCCTCTTCGCTCCGAAGCCTCCTCTGAAGCCAACGAAGACGGCATGGATACAAGTAGCCTGTTGGGCTGGGAGAAACGTTTTCGCATGTTCGATACCAGCATCATGTAGCTATCCACCCTATCCCGTGTTCTATATTCCCGTGTCCAGACGGCTGCCGCTGCCGTCCACTACAGATCGGATCCGAAAATTCATTGCCATAGTGCTCTATGAAAACTACTATCAACTGCGTAACTCTGGTGACGTGGTGGCCATATAGAATTCGCCCTTATCAGCCTTTTACTGTTCAAAATCTGACATCTACGTGCTTTATCGACCTACAAGCTCCATACGTCAGGAACCGCCATGTCCTTCTGCCGTTACCAATATTCTAGCTGGCGGCTTGACTACAACGTGCACGCCATAAGTCCTTGACGTGACACGGTCTCGTTATGTCTGATACAGAAAGTTGTTGTATGGATGTTTCATTTTTCTCTCCTATTCTGCAAGCCAAGTAAGAAGGGCATTTTGGGAAATTAAACAGGTCGCCATTCCTACCTGCTAGCAAATATACACCACATTGGATCTGTTTCTTACTGGGCGAAAGTGCTAAACCCATGAGATAGATGCCTGCGAGAAGCAGAATGTTAAGATCGAGTAGAATATCAGAGTAGAAGAACCCGATTTTTACCTTGCAACGGCTGCTAGTAAGTGCTTCGAAATAGCGCTGCCCACAAATCCCAATGCATGCACAGCTGGAAGATTGGTTGATTATATGAATTAACATTCTAGCTAATAATGCACATGCCGATGCTATTTATTCCCTCTGCTCTAATCAAAATTAGTGAAACCGTGACTGGGTAAATTCCCAGATCAGGAACCAAACTAAGCAGTGAGAGATGTCTTAAAACTAATATCACACTCGCTTCGAATATATTATATAGTATGAGTAATATATAAATGCAAATTTCAAAAGAGAACTTACGGTTACACTTTCGTAACCCTGACGACATTGGTGTCAATTCCATGCCCAGAACTGTCAAATCGACAATTCTCCCCCCAGTAGCAGTCCTTTTTACCGATCTCGCTCTGCGGACACCGATGGCCGTAGATACATGTCGCATCGTCGCACTCTGTTCCAAAATGGCACGGTGTCATTCTAGCTACAGCCTGTAGAACTACTCGTTCATTCTTCGTAAGCTTGTAGTCGTGTGTATGATAGCAACTTAGGTTAGGGCATTCGCCGAGTAGAAAGTATTGATTGCATAATTTTAACCGTTTGACTCGCTTCAGCTCATCTTTCGGTATGGTTTTGAAATCTAAGGAATCGACCCGCTGGCCAAATTTATTGCGCTCAACCTGACGAGGTGCCGGCGTTCCAGGTTTTGAATGGGCAGTTAAATCCGTTAATGGAGTAGATGCTGCTGCGGCAGTCGTAGAGGCCCATGTTTGTCCAGAAGCTGGCGATGCACTAGAATTTGAGCTGGCCCTTACAAGGCTAGGGTGGGGAGATGCTGGCTGAGCTTGAGCTGTAATAGGCAGCGACTTGACAGTGTTAGTCCAAACATCTAAGGAAGAACCGTTATTATGGGGAATTTTAGAAATCCTGAAAAGCGTATCAAGCTTTGCCACGCGATAGGAAGATTTTATAGATGCGAGTTCTTTCTCAAATGGCACGCCCTCTAATAGAGTTATTCGGCCAAGGAGCTCTCGATCTGCCAATAGATCTTCAAGAATACGGGCGTAGCCATTATCGTGCGAACAACCAAGAAATACTTGTTGGCAGTGACAATTGTATAAGTTTAGTTTAAAATACTCTGTCGGAAATGTCAGCCGCATGGGTGAACATAAGGTAAACCAGCTATACCTGCAATTTTATCATCCGCTCTATCTTTCCCACTTCCAACGTCTACGAAGTCAAACAGCAATTTACTGCCATTGAATCCGCGGACAAAATCCTCTATGATTGCTGGTCGTTCAACTATCCCAGCTTTAAAACATGCCTCGGCTAAGCCTCTGACGTTGGCATATATTCTCGTCACAATTTTGGGAGACTGTAACGTTGAAAGATTTCGACTCGAATATTCACGAATTAAAGCATACAGATGATTTGCTGCATCTTTACCGCCTTGCTCTCCCTGTTGGAGCAGTGTATCGTTAAAGATCATACCATCACCGTCGATCATTACCAGAAGAAACGGCTCTTGATCCTAAGGAAGAACAGTGGTTAGTATCACCTCTAGCAGTATAAATATAGAGTAGAGCATACCATAACAGCTTTAATTCTAGTTATTTGTTCCATAAGTTCAATTTCATGCATCTGTACCTCCCGGTTGAATCGGGTTTCTCTTTCATGGTCAAGTTTAGTCTGTTGATAGGCTTTCTCTAACTCAGAAACGCGACAAAGTAGGTCCTTGAAAAAGAGAATCAGAAGGAATTTAGCAGAGTACGTTCTTAGCGAATAGGTGTAGAAACCTCAATCAGCGCATCTTTGGTATGTTCAATGACTTTCAGCTGCTCATAACGCTGGAAAAGACCCGGGATTCCGGTGCCTGTCATTTTCAAACTTATCGAGTTGCTAGAACCACGAATAGTAGCCAGGATCTCAAAAAGCGCTCTGTTGCGCTTCGGGTTCGACGAAAGGGCGAGTTGTCCTGCACCGGAGCTTGCCGTACACGCCGGAGCCGATTTACGCGCCTAATCCGACGCCGGCTTATGTAACAGCCGCGGATGCTGACTCAGCGACCCTTTCTGGTGTACGTGGAGACACTCGAATCAGTTCTGCAATTCCCGGTCACTTTCGGTTGCACTGCAGTTTTCGAGTTCCTTTACTCTCTTCTCTTGGGTTGCTTTGGAATATTTTCAGCATGGGTAAATTTGCTTTTCTTGCCATTGCCCTCTTGTCTGTTCAGGCATTGTTGGCTCAAGCTGAAGATGCCACGGTAAGCACCCATTCCGGTCTCCTTGCTTGCCTGGACTATAATTTACTAACCTACATCTCATTCAAAGCCCGATTCCCCTGTAAATGTTGCTGAAGATGCGGTGAAAGAGATGCCCACAATCAATGTTAATGTGTCTACAACCTTCCCTAACTCCGAGGTGTTTGGCGTGAAGCTCGTCAATGGCCTGCCCACCAACGCGCAGCTTAAATTCATAAACAATGAACCGGAACCAGTCACTGTTAGCGTTATTGGTGGCAGCCTTTGGACCCTGTCGACTCCTGCGCAAAACGTTCGTAACCTTACGACGTCCCGACCCGGTATCGAAGTTGCTAGCAATTCCGAAGCAACGATCGGTTATGATATTTCGACCGAACTATTGCCGCAAGACTTGGCTCTGAATCTGGCAGCCGTTGTATCGCGAAAAGATGGTCTTCTTTTCACGATTCCGGCATTTGATGGACCTGTCAGCATCGTGGAACCCGCAATGAGTATCTTTGATCCTCAAGTGTCAGTTGCTACTATCTTCCTTAATTCCAACCTATCAGTACTAATGTTGACTAGGATTTTTCTCTATGTTGTCGTTTTGGGCTCCTTCGTCGGAGCTTGCTACCTATTCTACACTCTTTGGATTGCTCCGTATTTCCCCCAAAAGCGCAAGCCTGTCAAGACCCACGATCGCACAAAGAAATCTTCTCGCGACCAGATTGGTGTTGATTCCGGCGACCAAGCTCCCGAGACTCCCGCAGTTGCTAAATCATACGATACTGAATGGATCCCCGCCCATCACATTAATCGCCCTGAAGCGCGAAAGGTCAAAAGCGGCAGCGGTAAAGCGAAGAATAGAGCATAGGATACCACCTTTTTCGTGTGGATGCTTTATTAGACGAAATTTGGAGCGCATGATTTGTGCCTTATAGAAAGCAGTTTGGGTTCTTAGTGTGACGAGCCACAATCCTACAGCCACTTCATATAAGAAGAATTCTAATTCAAATTGGCTCGGAATACAGCCCAAGAAGTAATGGCATATTTTGAAGCCGTGTGCATAGTTACAAATATATCAACTTGTATTTTTATATACTACTTCAATATCAGGCAGGTGGTGGCTCACTTTCTTTCCCTGGTTTTTTTGTAAACTCAAAGCAAAAGTTCATGAGTTAGGGAGGTCAAGAACTGCTTTTCACTCTATACCATTCTACTCTGTATCAAGTGTAGAGTCCAACAGTTCAGATAAACATAAGTGCACCCATACTTTGTTCAGGACCATGATCTTTGAGCTCTAGCCTGGATATTCTGCATGCCCCTTTTAATAGGACAAACAATCTTGCCATTATTTTTCACCATCTCGCCATTAAAGCCCTGCAAAGAGCTCTCTTTTGTTGTTGAAAGAAAAATGAAAGTTTGGTATGGTGCTTGGTCTTTAAATTGAGCCATTAACTAGCCTAGTAGTGAACTATAGGACCTCTATTGCCGTAGTTCTCGAGACACAGAGTAAACGGGACTGGACACTGCTTAGCTTCCGGGAGAGACATGGTGCTTGGCGGGACTGACTAACTGGTTAGTTATCTTATCAGATAGATTGGAGTTGGCTACGGGGCCTTGGCGGGTGGATAATGATCTGATCTGATTAGCTTTCGGTCAAGAAAGGCCCAAATTCCGAGTCAGCTTCTGAACGTCCCACTCACGCAGTTCTTTATGGCCAGGCTCCGAGGAGCTTAGAACACCATGGATTTCCTTCCACATTGCCCTGTAAGCCTTTCTAACACATGCCAAACAGATTTAACAGGCGCAGACGGGGCCACATATCGCCTTCAGGTTTCGTGGCCTCAAAGCTGGCCAGACCGCAAACCACCAACGGCGGCTAGGGTGCCTATATTGTTAGTGCGCGAGTTTTTTTCGAAATTGTAGCGGCTTAGTGTCGATTTGAAGTTCTGAAAAAGAAAAATACATTAACTACTAATTTCAAACTTCAGGTATTTGGTTGATGGCAATGCCATGTTCCTCACCGCGACGGAAGCAATGTGGCGACGGGCACACGCACCTCAGTCCTCCGGCCGCGGTATAATTGTGGGGGTTGGATATCCTTTAACCGATGCAGTATATAATATTCGTCAAAGAGCCTTCGACCTGACGCCGAGCGATGCGCATGGTGGGGATGGGTTTGGCGGAGCGGATGTATTCCTGGACTTCATTGCAGGGACGGTCCGGCCGTTTGTCAAATCCACTCTCTTTCCATCCGTGGAAATCGACCGAGAAGGCATATTTGGGCATTCGTATGGGGGGCTATTCGTCCTGCATGCGCTGTTCACCCATCCGCAACTTTTCAGCGGCTTCATGGCTGCCAGCCCATCAATATATTGGAGCAATGCCTTCATTCTGAAAGAAGAAGAGCAATATCGCGAGGTAGGGGCAGCACAAGAACAAAAGCCGACGTTAATGATGTACTTTGGCTCGTACGAAAAAAACCCCCAACTTTGGCCGGGCGAATCGCCAGAAAATTTCAAAAAACGGCAGGCAGCAGCGCAAGACCGCTCGATGTCTGGGTACGCCAGGTCTATGTATGAGCGCCTTTCTCAAAGCAACAAGCTGCATGTAATAGCACTGCAAGAATATCCTAAAGAGGACCACGACAGTGTAGTGGGATGTGTACTGAGCCGAAGTCTGACCACGTTCTTCGAAGAATGGCCTTTTCTAGGAGCCTAACAATAAGGTGGCCATTCTTACCATTAGCCCTTGGCGGTTGTGTAGGGGGAACGAAGTATATACTGACAACGGGCACTGATCCTGGCCAGCATGGTTGTTTACGGAGTACTAGTTAACTAGTTCACTGGCAGCGACAGGATCAAGAACCCCAACAATGCCCTGCGTGTCTACTTCCACAGCCTCGGTCTCATCACCCTTGCGCCTGGCTGCCGGTGCTGAGAGCCAACGGATAACGCCACTCAAACACTCGGACCCCGCTCAAGCATCGCTTTGTTTCTACCCGCCCAGTCGGCGCTTACAAACGAAGCTAGTCAAGCTGGCTTCGCTTGACCAGTCTCCTCCCTGTATCTGGCCCGATTGTGTTATCTACTTGCATGCAGGCTGTGTTTACGACGACGTTTACCGGGATTCATTTCGACCGGCCTCATCCGGCTGGAAAGCTAGCAAAGTGATTCGCTCGGCCCTATTTTTGTTATCACAGCCGCCCTCCATAACCCCCGAATGATGGAGATATCGTGTTTTAGCGCTCTTTAAAGCGTCGTGTTGCTTCACTTCTCCCTTCTTGTGGTTAAAATGATTCGCCCAGAGCTACTCATGCAGCCGTCCAGCCGCCGTACCCTGTGCCCGAGGAACGGTAGACATCAACGCGATATTAAACAGTTCCAGGATTTGCCATTGCAGTGCCAATGCAATAGGTCTGATTCGACAGCGCCTTTTGTCTTTCAGTGCCTCTGTCTCATTTTTCCTTTGGGCAGCGCCTTGACTGAAACCAATCGGTTTAGAATAGCGCCATGATAGAGGCTTCAACAACAATTGGCTGCCTCGCTTTACTTGCCCACTCATTGCAGGCTAATCTGGAAAGTTGGAGCTGCCCTCGCAGCTATCTATGGTGCTCTAGGAAAGACATAAATGGGTCCTGATATCCCACTCTTAGTGTTCCGTTTTCTTACCAGCAAAAACATTTGTTGCATATCTACTCAATTTCCCAAATCCCACAAATCCCAAATACTCTACCATGTCTTCATACACTATTCTTGACTTTTTAACTACGCCTAACCCACCCATCAATAACACTTACAGCTTGAAAGGTCGTCCCACTGAATTCAAATCCGATGAAATCCTTGCGCTGACAGAATGAACTGATTTTACTTTTGAAAATCTTATGCTGTCCTTCCGAAATATTTTGGAGAAGACGTTTGGCAATCCGTTCCCGGAAACTTCCCCTGCCTTGACTCCCCTTGAGTGCATGGTTTTTGATGAGAACTCCCTCGAACACCTTCTCAGCCGATCGATCTCCCCAGCCGTCACAGAAGCTCTTGGCAAAGCATTTGAGATCTGTTATGGGCATAATACTACTGAAGCCATAGCAATGACTCGAGGTGGACGTGCACGAAAGACCGATTGCCCCGGAGACCCGGCAAAATTTCCCGATTGGGCGGGAGTAATCCCGTGTCAAAATTCCCCTGGTTTCGAAAACCGCTGCCCTGGAGATACCAAACTCTCAACAAAATGGAAATCTGTTGACAGTAGACATGAACAAAAGTTCTTTTGGCCTCTTTGGCAAGTTTGCTACTATTGCACCGAAGATTGGACGACACGATACGGGTACCTGATTACTCAGGAGGAACTAGTGGTCCTGCGCTTTTATACCCGCGACAGAATTGATCCTGGGTTAGCACAAACGCGAGGTGTTCGTTCGCGACCCACCCCTTCGCCTCCGCGGCATCAAAGACTATCAATTTCAACGGTCATTTCTGACACTAGCACCATGTCTCTTGACTCTTCACCGCCCCGCATACTGTCCCAGTCATCTTCTACCACTGAGAGTCAGGCCCCGCCGCCTTCTTCGTCTTTCCACGCTGAAAGTACTGATGGAGAGACCAGACTGGTGGAAATGAAAAGCATCCCTTGGGACGATCATGGACCTAATAAACTTACAATTGAGCTTGCTTTGTGGTGGATTCACATGTTAGCTGCTGCACCTAATAGTAGCATCACTCTTGAGGAGACATATCCAAGTCTTGTCTATCAGCACGTCCCTAGGGGCCCATCAACTCCACAGCGAAATAGGAGAGAAGGGCATAACTCTAGCCCATTGTCATCTCCTATGTCGGTGGAAACCCCGGCCCACTTGCGAAATATCGACTTAGATATAGATCAACTTGCCGAGCCTCTGCGCTGGGACGAAAATTCGTTCCAATTTCGCTACATTACAAAATCAGGAGTCAGGGGGTCATTTAGGCAGGGTGCCTCGCTCTTTAGTACTAGGATGTCTGCGAACTTCTGGGTAGAGCTAGGCGACGAAGGCGACGCGGTTTTAATTTTGGATTGGCGCTCTGCTATCGGGGGTCCCGAAGTGGAGGACGGACGCAGGCATGGTGGGCATGGTCGACAACATCGACGGCACTAAGGGCGTTTATTTACACATAATCTCTTGCGTGACGTCCAGGTGCTCCAGACTGAAAAGATAAGCGGGGAAATGAAGTATCTGGGCTCTGACCAGGTTTATTGATCGTTTGCGACCTGCAAGTTAGTATATCTTCCCCGCTCAGCAGAATAGTTTAGTTTTTTTCAATGCGATTCATTCGATGAAAGGAATAAAGTCATAGTCTTGTCTTAGTAAAAGCAGTTGTCTCAAATGACGCACAATAAGCTATGATTAAGTGTTAGGGGTACAATAGTATACAGCTGTCATATTAAGCCACATAAATAGAGGAACCCTCAACTCCCTACTCTTTTGAAACTTTTCTCCCGCGCACAAGCTGCCTATTGACCCAGCCCTCAACCACTTCGCCATCTCGCACACATACCTGCCAGTCACTCGCCTCCCTATCAAAAGCAGGGAAAAATTCTTGTTGTCTGGTAGTTGACCAAGACAGCTCAGGATAAGGGTAAGTCTTTACCCTCCCAAGATCAACAAAAAAAGAGCCGCGGAAGTTCCGTGGCTGTACATCTTGAGGGTGCAGAAGGGCGTCGCGGGCGATGGCCATTTTGCGGCGGATCTCCGGGACGTCAGTGATGGCAACTTTATGAGGAATGTAGTCTTTGACAATGGCCCAGCGGGTCAGGTTCGAATACTTGGGTAAAGGCTGGAATTGGGTATCGGAAAGCTTGAGCCAGCCATGGCAATGGACAGCCCAGGTGCCATTCTTTCCATAGCTGTCGAGGCGCGCAAAGGCGCGACATTCATGGGAAAAAGAAGATGTGTATGGTCTCTGCCGTTTGGGAATGCCCCTCCTGCCGGTGTATGTCCACTCTTTGAACTGGAGACTATTGAGTCAGAGGGGGCGTAGCACGCGCAGAGGGAGATAAGCAACGCAACTTACGATCTTCACGGCGTACTCAGCGCCCCGGATGGTGGCACGGTAGACGATGCCCTCAGCGCCTTCGCCGAGCCGCTCAAGGAAGTCGATGGGCTCAGTGTGGTGGTCGAAACGACGGAGCATGGGCCTAGACTTACGCTTGCGGGCCGGGTCGCTCATGGGCAGCTCATCCAGCCAGCGGCCGATCATAGAATCGTCCATCGTGTTTCACACGACGCGTCAGGGCAGACTAGGATGGAGCGAGAGGAGGATGTTGTAGCTGGGTGGATGTGGGATTTATATAGAGTTGAACTCTAGGCTCCATAGCTAGGTAGCTCCCGCAATCTTAAGCCGATTTGGGTCTCGCCAGGCAACAGGCAGCAGGCACGGGAGTTACCGCGCTAACTGCTTTGGGGAACGGGAGCTGTCGCGTCGGATTAGTGTTATTCCGCCATCCGACCCGCCTCCCATCACCGCCCGCCGTCACCCGCAATCTCCTCCGTCTCTCTCGATGGGCTGGCTCTCTGTACCGATAGCTAACTCAGCCCGCTCCGACGGTCAGCCATGGCGCCTCTCGCCCTCGCATCACTGCTGTTGCTGTTGCCGCCGGCGCTGGCCCAACCTCGCCCGCCGCCGCCGCAGCTGTCGTTTGCTGTCCAGCAAACAGCGCCCGCCAGCTCCGATGCTACCCTGATACCCCTCAGTCCCGGCCAGTCTGCCCTGGACGCCATCATTGCCAGCTCTCCGCTGCTATCGCTGCACCGCTCGCTGTGCGAGATCGAGTCGATCTCTAACCATGAAGAAAACGCCGGCGACTTTTTGGTGGGCTACCTGCAGCGCCTGGGCTTCACTGTGACCAAGCAGCCTGTGCCGCTGGACAGTGAGAGCACCTCGTCCAAGCGATTTAATATATACGCATATTCTGCGGCGTCGCCCACTCCCAAGATACTTCTGACCAGCCACATTGATACCGTTCCACCGTACATCCCATACTCCGTTTCGCTGCCACCCAACTCTACCAGTGCCACAGCGTCATCCTTCAACCGGAGAGACATCCGTATCGCCGGCCGGGGCACGGTCGACGCCAAAGGGGCTGTTGCAAGCCAGGTCATTGCCATGCTCTCCTACCTCGCAGATGACCCAACCGCCCCCCTGGGCCTCCTCTTTGTCGTCAGCGAAGAGACCGGTGGTCTGGGCATGCGACACTTTTCTGATTCCCCACTGAACACCTCGCCCCCAACCTTCCACACCATCATTTTTGGTGAGCCGACCGAAAAGAAGCTCGTAGCGGGCCACAAGGGCATGCTCCACTTTACCGTCAATGCACGTGGAAAAGCTGCCCACTCTGGATACCCTTGGCTTGGTCATAGCGCCATCTCTGAGATCCTACCGGTGCTTTCGAAGCTCGATAAACTGGGCGATATCCCCGTATCGGAAGGCGGCCTGCCCTCGAGTGACAAGTATGGCAAGACAACCGTCAACATCGGTGCCATGCGTGGTGGAATCGCCGCAAACGTCGTCCCGGCTAATGCATCCGCAAGTGTCACCGTGCGTCTCGCTGGTGGGACCCTATCAGAGGCAAGGGATATTGTCTCTGCCGCAGTGCGTGCTGCTTCGAATAACAGTGCAAATGTTCGCCTTGATTTCGTTGGTGGTGGCTATCCGCCTGTGGATTTAGATGCTGATGTTGTTGGGTTTGATGTCATCACTGTCAATTATGGAACGGATGTGCCAAATTTAAAAATTCATGATGAGGGTCTGCCTGAGAACAAGAAGGTGAAGCGGTACCTGTATGGGCCTGGCACCATCTTTGTCGCCCATGGAGAAAATGAAGGATTGACTGTAGGAGACCTTGAAGATGCCACCGAAGGCTATCGTAAGCTGATCAAAGCCGCTATGGAGAGGAAGAAAGAGTAACACAACGAATCAGCCCGACTTCTTTTATACTATAGGGCATTTCTGGTTCCTATTATTTAAAAGCGCACCTGCAACAAATATAATGAATTTAATTTGCCCTTTACTGCCAGGCTCTGCCTCGTATAAAAAAATGACGAATAAGGTATGATCATGTCCATGTATTTACTACCATTTACAGGGTATCCGGGATATCGACACCTCCTCCTCGATCCAACCAGGAGAAGGGAAGGTCGCTATATATATTTTTTAGACCGTCTGATGGCCAGTCGATCTGACGGGGAACTTCCTTCTCCACCCCGTCTTGAAGTTCTTTCCCATCGTAAACCGTGGGAACACATGAGCCTCGGTGTTAAATATGGTTTTCTCTAGGGGAATAAAATCCCTGTCAGAAAATAGAAGATAGAAATACTTCAGTGTCTCCGCTAGCCAGAAGCTTTCCATATTATCTTTTGTGACTGGTGGTACTGTGTTTGCGTTAGAGAGGGATGTAAACGCACGAATAAGTGATGTGCGTAGGTGGGGTGTTCCAGAAGTTGCAGAAGATGAGACATCTTCAACAACAGCAGTATACTTGATAAATGACTTAAACATTTCCCAGCCCCAGAGACGATACGTTTCATCACCTGTGATGCGATACATATAAAAGAGCGATTCCACTGTCTCTGGTCGCTGAAGGTTGTGTCTGTCAGCATCATGGATAATAATATCTTTGCTCCATGTGGGCTTCTCATGATCCAGGGGATATAATGGCTGTGATTTCATGAACAAGTCTGCATGGTTATTTGCGCGGGATTTTTTCACGCTGCTTTTGCTAGCATAGCCAAGCGAGAAATCAAAGTCGGGGTATACATCTTTGACTGTTCGAGGGGGGTCATTGATGTCAAAGTAAGTAATTTCAGGCGCCAATCCAGTGGCCGTGGCGAGATATGTCGCCCAGCATGTCTTCGTCAGCTCTCTTGCCAATAGCATATCCTCTTCCTGCCTGCGGCCCCAGCGAGCAGATTTTCGGGCTTCTGCTAATGGTAGGCCACCGGTGGCCCCAAGGGCGATTGTACCAGGCAAAAAACACACAAGATGATCCATTTTTGGTGACAGCGAGCTATGTAGCCCATTAGGACGTTCGCCAACCACTGTGAGTGACGCGTGTTTGGTGTATGTGATTAGGTGTTTTCGAATGCCGCTCAATACCTCATGCCACATTTCTAGGTAAATTGGCTCTTCGTTCGATGTCTGGAGGTATTGTTTGATGAGGTATTCTGTGGCCTGGCTGTCAGCAGGCTACTTCGCTGTGTTGAACACTAAACATACCGTAATAAGAATCTCCCCGGCTGCCCAGGCGGATGTTGTCTCCCATAAACTGCCCTGTGTCTGCATAGATATATATGGGAACGAGGCCATCCTCTTTCCCATTTCCCTCGATCACTTCCATGACTTTCTCTGCTGCTTCCCAATAGTTTGGTTCTCCTGTCAGTTTTGCTAGATACTTGAACTCCAGCTGAAGCGTACCGGCCTCTGCCGTTGAGGAGGCCCCATTATCAGTATGTGATACGATACCAATAGATTTATTCAGGTTTACGCTCGCATACGGCACACCTGACTTAGATTCAAATGCACCCAGTAACCGGTCCGCCAAGTCCGCCGCTTTCTCAATATATAAGTCTTCTCCAGCAGCACCTTTGTCATCATCTGCAATAGGCGCCAACTCAGGATATGTGGTAGATAGATAGTGTGCAGAGAGTAAGCCGCCGAGCATGCGGATAGTCGTCTCAAAGGTATTCACGGCATGGTCTTGGTTGTACTGCAGCGTTGTTTGAATCCAGCTCCTTGCTTTCTCCACACGAGATGTAAGGTTCATAATCATAAGTGTATCAAGGGCATCGACAATTATCCAGCCCATTCCGCCTTGTACCATATCCCGACCACCCTTTGAAATGGGGAAGTATTCATCACGACCTCAATGTCTTTAAGTCAGCATCCAAACGTTAGAAGCTCTCTTGCAACAGCATAGCTGACCAGTAACTCACCCCAAGCATGCTTCTCATAACCATCCCAACTAATGATGAACGCATCCTTCACCCGCTCTCTTCTCTCTTCCCAGTTTATTGTCTTCCCCTTAGCCGCATCCTCCTCTTTTTGAAAATCCTGAACCCATTTCCATAACTCTTCACCATGGACATTATTTGTCCCTTTTCCGCGCGACAGGATCCTATACGCCTTCCCTCCAGCCCATAGCCACCACGCAGTCAGTCCAAATATCACCAGAGCACCTAAAAACACTATCTTTCTTTTCCTTCCCCTTTTTGTATGAGGTATAAAACTACCGCCTGCGCCTCTCTTAGCCGCATAGTATGGTTTGTCCTTATACATCGGCAAATCACGGTTGGGGGCTATAAACTGGCTGATCTTATCGGTGATGTCGAATGGACCGCCCAGAGCGGCATTGTGAGGTGGATTGCGCGCGGACGTGGCAGCTTGCCAGTATCCGTCTTCGGCTTCACGCTGGGCGGAATTGAAGGCGGGAACACGGCTGGGGAGTTGGAAGGACATCCTTGAAGTATGTGTGGAACTGCCACCGGAGAAGACGTCGCGTCTTGCGCAGAGCCGAAGATGAAGCCAGCGATATGAGGGGCGCCTCAAGCAGAGGGAAAAATGCAATTGAGCCTACCATAGGACGTTAGAGCAGAGAGCGCGAGTATTCACGGTAATCACACCTATGCTATACTCCGATTACCATGCATTTCGCTTTTTGTGCTATGGTCGTGTGAGTCGACCTGTCGTCAATGTCAGGTCCCAACCATTGGGAGAATACCCGCTACACATTCAAAGCCGCAACGTTGTCACAGCAAGACAGAAGAGAAAATGCCAGGGGTCTTTCTATACCCGCTTCCAGCAGTCAACCTCGCAAAAGTGACCAGCTGGCGAAGTTGAGTTTGTTGTGTTTGCTTTTCTCGGCACTTGGCTGTCTGGGCTGACAGATATTGGTGAAAGTCAAGATGATGGTCAATGAGGGCTTTCTACTACTGCTATTGTAATAATTTACATATGGCTTGTTGGAGGAACGCCAGTATGTGGCCACACTAAATCATAGTATCAAACAGTGTCTAGCTGCAAAATCCTAGAGTTTTTGATATTCCAGCTTCCCTTCAAGCTTCTTCGCCTCCGCCACCTTTCGCACAGCTTTGTTGAAATCGTCCTGGTTAATAGCATCGCGGTAGTCCTTGATGGCGAAGAGTCCACTGTAAATAGTTAGATCGGGCCGATAGCAGAAAAAAAACAGATTAACTTACGCTTCTGTCACGACATTGCGAAGATCAGCCCCATTTAGGCCGTCACTCATTTTGACAATGGTTTCAAAGTCGATTTCGCCTTCTATGGCGACACCGCTAGAATGGATTTTCATGATTTCTAACCTACCAACCTCATTTGGTAGTGGGATTTCGATTTTTCTATCGAGACGACCAGCTCGAAGAAGGGCTGGATCGAGGGTATCCGGTCTGTTTGTAGCCATGATAATCTTAGTTTTCCCCAAGTAGTCAAATCCATCTAGTTGATTAAGCAGCTCCATCAATGTACGCTGAATTTCTCGGTCGGCTGACGTCCCCTCAGAAAACCTGCGGCCTCCAATGGCATCGATCTCGTCCATGAAAATAATACAGGGCTCATGCTCTTTAGCATAGCCAAACATTTCTCTGATTAACCGAGCAGATTCACCGATATACTTGTCTACAATGGCGGAGGAGACAACTATGCCAGGGTCAGCAGTAGAAACAACATAGGGTTACGGGTAGAAAGCCAACCCTTTAGAAAGTTTGTCTCTAGAGAGCTGGCAACGGCTCTGGCAAGAAGCGTTTTTCCGGTTCCAGGAGGTCCGTACAACAGCACACCCTTAGGGGGTTTTATTCCAACCCTCATGAACAACTCCGGGTTTTTGAGTGGTAGTTCAATCACCTCTCTCAGCTCACGAATTTGATCATTCAACCCACCAATTCCGGCGAAATTAACCTGACCAGGGTCTTCCAGGGACATGTTATAGACCAGAGGATCCACTTCGCGAGGCAGCATACGCATGATAGTTAGGGTGGTCATATCAAGAGCTACACGAGTGCCTTGCTTCAGCTTAGCCTTGTCAACTTTGGACCGGCATCCAACAACATATCGAGGTCCTGACGATGCTTTCACAATGACTGCAGTATATTAGTTGAGAATATTGCGAAATTCAACCGCCAAAGAAAGGTATCCACGTACACCGCTCTTCGTCCAGCTGCTTGAGAACCTCGCCAATGATCTGGCCGACGCTCTGGAGGGCTTTGATGTTGTCTTCAGTCTGATCAAACTCCTTTTGTAGATCCTTTATGCCTAACCGAAGAGCTTTCAGTTTCGATTCCCATTCCCTTGATTCCATTAAAGCCTTTTTATAGGAGTCGAGAGCATGCTGGCGCTCCGGGTCGCTGGAGCCTTCCATAGAGAGGGTGGGAATACAAAGAATGCGAATGGGGGTTCAAAAATCACGGAAATTATATTGCACACAATTAGCCGAGCCAGGCTGGTTGGGATGCTTGCTGGGCGCGGTTATGCTGTTGGGTTGCTGGTCGTTTTGCGCTGTTGAGCTCTAGCTTACGGAGCCTGTACAAATAGTGCAAACTGGCCAAACAGCTGGTTAGATATTGCAAACGACATAAACAACAAATCACATGGTGAAGAAAACAATGAGTAATATCTTACCTAATCAATTTGACGTCACACCTCCTCTTCTCGGTGATACCGTAACTTACCACGAATGGACCGCTTACCATACATTCAAAATTACGCAGGTCGTCGTACTAGTGCCTTGGCATATCATCCCACCAAATCCACGATGGAGGGGCTCCAACAGCCAGCAACCCCGACAACAACAGCAACAGCCCTCTTCCTTCTTCCCCATTATTGTTTCCTCCTCGATATACTGCCATTGGGCTCCTAAAGAAACCGCTAGAAATCTGTGATCATCGGCAAGTAAGTGCTTACTCTCGTTCTAAACCCGTCCCTTCATCCAGTCCATCACCACTCGTACCCTTTGCCCAGAAAAGCTGTACTTGGTAGATTGTTGATATCATGCCATTCCTGTCGAGATATTAGCTTGTTGGAAAATTTTTCCCAGCATGTATGAAGTATGATACTTTCTCAGAAAGTTTCGGTGAGAATTCATTGAAAAGTGGATCACAAACAAAGCCCTCCTCAAAAATTCTTTTGAGACTTCCCCTACACTTACATACTCACATAGCAAGTCAATTGCGAAGAAGAATACGGTGACAGGGGAATAAGTGCTAATATAGCTTTCTATTACTCTAGAATGGCCATTACCAAGATTCACGCCCGATCAGTCTATGACTCCCGTGGTAACCCCACCGTCGAGGTTGACGTTGTCACCGAGACTGGCCTCCACCGTGCCATTGTCCCATCTGGAGCCTCTACCGGTATGTTATATTATAAAAAAAAAAAAAACGACAAGGGACATCGTTAACACATAAGTAATAGGTCAACATGAGGCATGTGAACTTCGAGATGGCGACAAGACCCATTGGCTGGGAAAAGGTGAGTTCTGGACTTCCTCGTTGTATCTCACGTTTCCGCATTGACAACAGCGTCTGCAGGTGTTCTAAAAGCTGTCAAAAACGTTAATGAAGTTATCGGCCCGGCGGTCATTAAGGAGAACATTGATGTCAAGGATCAGTCGAAAGTGGATGAGTTCCTCATCAAGCTTGATGGAACAGACAACAAATCCAAACTTGGCGCCAACGCCATCCTAGGTGTCAGCTTGGCCATTGCAAAGGCCGGTGCTGCTGAGAAGGGTGTTCCGTTGTATGCCCATGTTTCCGATCTCGCCGGAACAAAGAAACCATATGTCCTCCCTGTCCCTTTCCAGAACGTCCTGAACGGAGGCTCCCATGCTGGTGGTCGACTTGCTTTCCAGGAATTCATGATTGTGCCCACGTAAGTTGCCTCTGATTCATGTTATGTCACACCTCTAAGTTGCGCAGTGCTGCTCCTTCATTCTCCGAAGCTTTGCGTCAGGGCTCCGAAGTCTATCATAAACTCAAGGCTCTTGCAAAATCTAAGTATGGTCAGTCCGCAGGAAACGTTGGCGACGAGGGCGGTGTTGCCCCTGATATTCAAACCCCTGAAGAGGCGTTGGATTTGATAGCTGAAGCTATCGAGCAAGCTGGATACACTGGCAAGGTTAAGATTGCGCTCGACGTGGCATCCAGTGAATTTTATAAGGCCGAGGAGAAGAAATATGACCTTGACTTCAAAAACCCCAACAGTGATAAGAGCAAATGGATCACTTATGAGGAGCTCGCTGATTTGTACAAGAAGTTGGCTAGCAAGTATGACATTGTCAGCATTGAAGATCCGTTCGCCGAAGACGACTGGGAGGCATGGAGTTATTTCTTCAAGACCTCTGATGTCCAAATTGTTGCGTATGTGTCTCCATACCCTCCCCCACAACAAAATTAGCCCTTGTGACTGACATCAACATAGAGATGATCTTACTGTCACCAACCCCATCCGTATCAAGAAAGCCATCGAACTCAAAGCGTGCAATGCTTTATTGCTTAAAGTGAACCAGATCGGTACGTTGACTGAATCTATCCAAGCAGCCAAAGATTCCTATGCCGATGGCTGGGGCGTGATGGTCTCCCATCGATCCGGCGAAACAGAGGATGTCACCATCGCCGACATCGTCGTTGGATTGCGCTCCGGCCAGATCAAGACTGGTGCCCCTGCACGATCCGAGCGACTTGCCAAGTTGAACCAGATCCTCCGTATCGAGGAAGAGCTTGGCTCTAATGCCATCTATGCTGGCGACAAGTTCCGCGCTGCGGTCAACATGTAAATAACTATCTGAAGGGCTCAGACCCCAGGGTGTATCTGTTTTACCCAGACAAAAAACCGACGTTGTACACATCGAAGATCAAACTAGTAGTAAAATAGTTCCAATATGCATTATCAGCAGTTTTTTCACTTCTGCAATTTCCATTTGCAACCTTCTAGTTACCGGACGAATGATTATCCGAACTACCGATTGGCGTGGCACGGATTAACATGGTTCCGTTGATAGTCGCCGCCCGCAGTGCCCAAAAACCCACGAAGACGCACAACATCCCGCGGGCGGCCCTAGACCATCACGGCTTGTCCGTCTGCAGGAGATTTGTGGCTGGTACATTTTCTCTATCAGCCCATCCTGCACTGATACCACTTCTATTGTTTTTCTCAAAACCTATAAAACATGGCGCCTTCAAAGTGGGGTACGTATCAGGCAGCTTGGTAGCAGAATCCATCACTGACCACTATGCAGACGATGAAGAGGAGAGCACGCCTCCCTCTTCCCCGCCTCTTGCTCCTGTTGCGCGACGAAAGTTTGATGACGAAGAAGATAGTGATGAGGTGCGCAGATCTGACTTGAATATTGTCGTTGCAGAACTCATAAGTGACTAACTCGACGCGTTTTGGGCAATGCAGGTCTTAGAATCTTGGGACGCCGCCGAAGACTCAGAGGTTGAGCGAGAAAAACAGGCAAAGGAAGCTGCTGCGAAAGTCAAAGCTGAAGCCGAAGCTGCTGCGAAGAAGAAGTCCAAAGCAGAACGAATACAGGAGCACAAAGTGCGGCGGCTCGCCAACCAAGACGATGAATCTAGCGAGGAAGAGGAAGACGCCGCGACCATGCGGGCACGCCTAAAGCGTACCGAACAAGATG
This sequence comes from Ophidiomyces ophidiicola, assembly GCF_022830035.1. Lineage (NCBI taxonomy): Eukaryota > Fungi > Ascomycota > Eurotiomycetes > Onygenales > Onygenaceae > Ophidiomyces > Ophidiomyces ophidiicola. Next base: position 27,840 of record NW_026054680.1, read on the forward strand.
CCGATCTCATGCACGCGGAAGATTTGATGGGCAACATAGACATCAACCGAAGTCGGTCGGCCCCCAAGAAATCAGTAATCTCTGACAAGGACGACCCCACCAAGTCTATCGACCTCTCCGCCATCCCGCTCTTCAAGCCAGCCACAAAAGCGCAATTCGCTCTCCTCACCGAGACCCTCGCCCCCCTCCTCGCCGCGCAATCCAAAAAGCCGCAGTACTCGCTGTGGGTGCAGGAATTTACGAAACAATTAGTTAAGGAGCTCCCGAGCACGGAGATTAAAAAGGTGGCGAGTGCATTGACGGCAGCTAGCAATGAGAAGATGAAGGAAGAAAAAGCCGCAGACAAGGGCGGGAAGAAGAGCAAGGCCGCGAAGACGAAGACAAGCCTGGTTACCAGTCACGCAAACCGCGCGGATCTTACAGCATACGACGGCGAAGATCTTGACGATGACGATTTTATGTGATTTGACTGTTCTTTTTTTTCCCCTAGAAACTCCCTTCACTTTCTTAAGGCCGTTCGCTGAGCTTGCGTTTCATTTGGATGTCTTCCCTTTTTATAACTGGTTTGATACTCAGCATGAACCGGCAGAGCACTTTATTTATCCGATTTCTCCCCCCGCACCTTAGAATTTCCCGATACACGAAGATTGGCTATTGTTCTGATCAAATTGCGAAGTATATGTCGCACCGCAGGCTAGATTGTTTGAAAAGAAATATATATTCTTACTTGAGCTCTTTAAATAAACCCATACATAAATACATAACTAGGCAATGTCTAGATCTAAATTTCAATGCAGATGCAATAGGGCTTTCCAAAGTGACTTCGGGGGAGAAGCCTGTTGCTGATGGCAAAGTTGCACCAGAGGTAACCATCTCAGGCGTCCTCCCAGACAACACTTTCGTACCCAAGTAACCAGGTCCAGTAACCACACGAGATTCTACACCAACACTTGGATATTCTCAGGAGACGGATTGCCTTCCGATGTAAGCCGGTAATGCCTACATGTATATATCTTGATGTAGCCTCGCCTGGCGGCGGATAGGGGCTACGACGCCAGTGTTTAGCCTAGCCGAGGATAGCGGCAGAGAAGCGACGAGGGCGGCGACGGCAGCTCCCACGGCAGCGGTCGATGCCCAAAGCTGCGCGATGCTGTGCGCGGAAGGAGGGTGCTTCGCGAGGACTGAGAAGCCAAAACAACGAGGGCCCATCTGCTGCTTTCTCCCACAGGCCGCGTGAGCTGCAGAATACCCTCCCGGAGCGTGTGTTGGCCGCCAACATGAGATCGATCACCAAGGCCGATATACCTGCAGGCGTTCTGATTGCGTTTGTGCTTCTGTTTGCGGTGGTTGTGATCGGTGGCATTGCAGCGTAAGCACGCCCCTGTGTGAGCAGCCACACGTTGGCTCGTTCACTGGCTCGCCAGCCAGCCGGCCGAGCAGTGCGTTAGTTAACAGACAGCAGCTGGATTCGCATTGCGTCTGGGCGGCCGTTTGCGGTGGGGCGGCGGCGGTATGTGATGGTGATGCTGGAGGGCCGGGCGTTGAACCACCTGAGCGCGGTGCAAGCCACACCCGAGTCTCAGCCATCCGCGCCTCGCTAAAGCCAAACAAACCACCCCCTTCACCTTCCACCCTCTCTTCTCTCCGCGACTGATCTCTGCGGAACGCCTCCTGCACCCACTGCCCGCTCTGTCTCTGCTTTTCCATTCCCCCCTGTCTGCCTGGCACCCTTCAGTCGCCGTTCTCGCTCCAACAACCCGTCCTGTGTGAAAATGAGTTCTGAAGTATGTTTAACTACCCCTCCCCCGTTGCCCAGCGCTTCCAGCCCAGGCGCTGGCTCCCTCCCTCCAGGCGTGTTGTTTGTCGTACTCTTGCTGCCTGACCTGACCTGATAGCTAACGGCGATGTCGTGCACAGCGAGAGAAGTAGGCCCTTTGCCTGGTTTGCGTGCCTGGTTGGTCTCTTGTGCTCACATCCATCTAGCAAGACTTTCCTCGCCCGCCTCTGCGAGCAGGCTGAGCGCTACGATGGCAAGTACTCCCTTCTCTTCCTACATACCCAGACGCGCCATGGCTGACTTGAGGCTATAGAAATGGTCACTTACATGAAGGTTCGTCCCTCTCGCTTATTTTGGGTGCCCTGGCTACTAACGCAAGGCTGACAATCCTCATTCAGGAGGTCGCTAGTGTATGTTCTTCCTCTGCTGCTGCCTTGTCGACTGTCGCGTGACGACACCGTTGCAGGTGGCTTGTACTGATGGCCTTTAGATTGGTGGCGAGCTTACTGTCGACGAACGCAACCTTCTCTCCGTCGCGTACAAGAACGTCGTTGGGACCCGCCGAGCGTCCTGGCGAATCATCTCCTCTATCGAGCAAAAGGAAGAGTCCAAGGGCTCCGAGAAGCATGTCGGCACTATCAGAGAGTATCGTGAAAAGATCGAAGCCGAGCTCGAACGTGTTTGCCAGGATGTCCTCGAAGTCCTCGACAACAACCTGATCCCTAAAGCCGAAACCGGCGAATCTAAAGTGTTTTATTATAAGATGTATGCTTGCTCTCAGGCCCCTTCCAAGTGCAGTTACTGAACCTGGCACTTGTATAGGAAGGGAGACTACTATCGTTATCTTGCTGAATTCGCTTCCGGTGGCAAGCGCAAGACCGCCGCGACCAATGCCCATGAAGCTTACAAGGTGCGAAACGAGACCTTGTGAAAACGGGCGGCATGTTCTTTTGAGAGCTAACTGTATTATATTATAGAACGCCACCGACGTTGCCCAGTCCGAGCTGACTCCTACCCACCCCATCCGCCTAGGTCTCGCTCTCAATCTTTCCGTCTTTTACTACGAGATTGTCAACTCTCCAGATCGGGCTTGTCATCTTGCCAAGCAGGCTTTCGACGACGCCATTGCCGAGCTTGACTCGCTGTCGGAAGAATCCTACCGTGACAGCACCTTGATCATGCAGTTGCTGCGCGACAATCTGACTCTCTGGACCTCGTCTGACGGCGGAGAAACCGAGCCTGCCACTGCTGCTGAAGCTGCTACTGACGATAAGCCTGCCGATGCCGCCCCCGCTGAAGCGCCTGCCGCCCCTGCCGCTACCAGCCCCGCTGCCACTGCCACTGCCACTGCCGCTGCTACTGCTACTGCTGCTCCGGCTGAGGATAAGAAGAAGGAAACCGCTGCGGAATCCTAAAGGGCGATGCCATCACGCCTCTTGGGACTCGGAAAACGTTCAGTCTGTTGCGCGGATGGGTTACACCTTTACAATATGTCTTTTAGTGTTATTCAAAGGTTTTATTTTTTCAGGCCGCGGAGTTTGCTGTTCTTTGGAGAGAGGGAGAGAGTGTTCGCCTTGAATGGGGGTTTTCATTTTAAACATTTTTCTTAACTTTAACCGCGTCTCACGCGGCGCACAGGCAACAGCAAGATACCTGCGCTCGCCGGTCCTCGCGCGAGCTGTCCGCCCGGCGGGACCCGTGCGCCGTGGTTCGCCCTCCCCAGCCCGGATCTGTTCAAGCGCTGCTGTTCCCTGTTCTTAGTATTATTGCCTAGCTAGCTCGAAACAACGTCGCTTCTCCCGCCGCCGCCTCGTAGCTGAGTCAGCCGCTTACCTAACTAGCGCGCGAAAAGACCACGTTGGACCTTCCGCGGCCGCGTTGCCCGCCGAAGGTACTGTGAGCATACGTACTGCCTATATATCGCGAGCCCGCGGCCGTGCCGGATCTTCCTCTGCGCTCGTTTTCAGCTGCCCTCTGTCTCTCAGCTGCCCCACGCCTCGTTGCTTGTTCCTGGTCGATCCTTCGGCTTGGCGGCTTGGTGGGTACTGACCCTTCAGCTTGCGGATCTCGATAACGATTCCGCTGAGAAATCTGGCATCTCGGCTCGCGCCCCAGCCCCCTCCTCCACAAAACTTTTATTTTATATCAGACCCCCAGGCTGCTTCTTGACACGCCGTATGCGACGCTTCTCTCCCACCCGGAACTATTACATTTAGATATCCAGCGAGCTACCCGACCTACGGCGTGCTATCAGTGAAGGAAGCTTCGGGCCATGGAGCGTTCGTTTTTACGCTCGCCGCCTGAGGTGCTTGCGCACTTTGGAGTTGATGAGCATGAGGGCCTGTCTGCTTTGCAAGTCGCGAAGCTGAGAGAGAAGTATGGATCAAACGGTGAGTGAATTAGCCACCTCAGGCGACTGCCACGGACTCTAGGGCTGATCTCGCCGTCGTCTCTTCTAGCTATTCCTGAAGAACCACCCACCCCGCTTTGGCAGCTTATCCTAGAGCAATTCAAAGATCAATTGGTAATTATCTTGCTGGGATCAGCGGTGGTATCGTTTGTGTTGGCGTTGTTAGAGGGCGGAGATGACTGGACCGCATTTGTCGACCCTGCAGTGGTGAGTGCTCTCAACAGAGATCGCTTATAAGCCTTCACTAACATATATCGCTGTTAGATTCTTACCATTCTTATCTTGAATGCGATTGTTGGCGTGTCGCAGGAGAATAGTGCCGAAAAGGCCATCGCTGCGCTCCAGGAATACTCCGCAAATGAAGCAAAGGTTGTCCGGGATGGCACCACTCAGCGGATTAAAGCCGAAGACCTTGTTCCTGGCGATATTGTGCATGTGGCCGTGGGTGACCGTATCCCGGCTGACTGCAGAGTTGTTACAGTCCAAAGCAATAGTTTCCGTGTGGACCAAGCCATTTTGACGGGTGAAAGCGCAAGTGTCGCCAAAGGGACCGCTGCAATTGATGACCATCGTGCCGTGAAACAGGATCAACTGAATATACTGTTTTCTGGTACCACCGTTGTCGCTGGTCACGCAACAGCCGTTGTTGTTTTGACCGGGTCTAGCACTGCAATTGGCGATATCCATGAGAGTATCACCGCGCAGATCTCTGAGCCGACTCCACTGAAACAGAAGTTGAATGACTTCGGTGACATGCTGGCCAAGGTTATCACCGTCATTTGTGTCCTGGTCTGGCTCATGAATATCCAGCATTTCAACGACCCCAGTCACGGAAACTGGACAAAAGGCGCTATCTACTACTTGAAAATTGCCGTCTCTCTTGGTGTGGCTGCCATTCCAGAGGGTTTGGCCGTTGTTATCACCACTTGTTTGGCTCTGGGCACACGAAAGATGGCCGCTAAGAATGCTGTTGTTCGATCTCTCCCTTCGGTGGAAACCCTAGGAAGCTGTAGTGTCATATGCTCTGATAAGACGGGCACTTTGACTACCAATCAGATGAGCGCAGAACGTATCGTCTATCTTAACGACGCTGGAAATGGCATAGAGGAAATTAATGTTGAAGGAACCACTTTTGCACCTATTGGCAAATTGCGAAAGGATGGTAAAATTCAAGAAGACCTAGCGGCTGTATCTTCCACGATAGGCCAAATGGCTGAGGTCATGGCAATGTGTAATGATGCCGCGCTAGCTTATGACCAAAAAAATGGAACTTACAGCAACATCGGAGAGCCCACCGAAGGCGCCCTTAGAGTTTTGGTAGAAAAGATTGGCACAGAAGATACCAAAGTCAACCAGAAGATCATGCGCCTATCGCCTCCTGAACGTCTACACGCCGCCAGCAGACACTATGAAAATCGCTTACCACTCCAGGCCACCTATGAATTTTCACGAGACCGAAAGAGTATGTCCGTCCTTATTGGGGAAAAGAACAATCAACGACTCCTTGTCAAAGGCGCACCTGAATCGATTCTTGAACGTTGCTCCCATATTGTTCTGGGCTCGAATGGGGCTAGAGTTCCTCTCTCCCCGCAACATATGAAACTGGTCTCGCAAGAAGTTGTTAGCTATGGAAATATGGGTCTTCGTGTTATTGCCATTGCCAGCATTTCGGATGTGCCAGAAACCCCTTTGCTTAGATCCGCTGAAACCTCCAAGGAATATGAGAAGATTGAACAAAATATGACTCTAATTGGACTTGTTTGTATGCTCGACCCACCTCGACCTGAGGTTGGAGCGTCTATTCGCAAGTGCCGGGAAGCTGGAATCCGAGTTATTGTCATCACTGGCGATAACCAGAGCACCGCAGAATCTATCTGCCGACAAATCGGTGTGTTCAAGAAAAACGAGAATTTGCAAGGGAAAAGTTTTACTGGAAGAGAATTCGATGCACTCAGTGAACACGGTAAGATTGAAGCCGCGAAACAGGCTTCATTATTCTCTCGTGTTGAACCGAGCCACAAGTCGAAACTGGTTGATATTCTTCAATCTCTTGGACAGGTTGTTGCAATGACTGGTGATGGTGTTAACGATGCCCCAGCGCTGAAGAAGTCGGATATCGGCGTGGCCATGGGTTCTGGTACCGATGTCGCGAAATTAGCAGCAGACATGGTTTTGGCAGATGATAACTTTGCGACAATTGAGATCGCTGTTGAGGAAGGAAGGTCGATCTATAGCAATACCCAGCAATTCATCCGCTACTTGATCTCGTCAAATATTGGCGAGGTCGTGTCCATTTTTCTGACCGCAGCTTTGGGAATGCCGGAGGCTTTGATCCCTGTTCAGTTACTATGGGTCAATCTTGTTACGGACGGTTTACCGGCAACAGCGCTCTCTTTTAACCCCCCCGACCACGATGTTATGAGGAGACCTCCCAGAAAGCGCGGAGAAGCACTAGTCAGTGGCTGGCTTTTCTTCCGTTATATGGTCATTGGCGTTTATGTCGGTGCTGCCACTGTTTTCGGCTTTGCTTGGTGGTTTATGTATAACCCCCAGGGCCCACAGATTTCTTTTTGGCATTTGGTACGTTTTCGCCGCCGAATCATTCGTATTGAAAACGACTTACACTGACCTTTTCCAGTCGCACTTCCATAAATGCTCAAGGGATTTCCCTGAAATCGGCTGTGAGATGTTCACAAACAACATGTCTAAATCGGCATCCACTATATCCCTCTCCATCCTCGTCGTTATCGAAATGTTCAATGCCATGAATGCTCTCTCATCAAGCGAATCACTTTTAACCTTCCCACTATGGAACAACATGATGCTAGTCTACGCCATCATGTTGTCGATGTCTCTTCACTTTGCCATCCTCTATATTCCGTTCTTACAAAATCTGTTCTCCATCTTACCACTAAATTGGGTCGAATGGAAGGCTGTGTTAGCAATCAGTGCACCGGTCATGTAAGTGTAGTCTACCACATTACTTTTAAAAAGCAACGCGGCGCTAACAACATTTTAGTGTTATCGACGAGATTCTCAAGTTCTTTGAGCGACAGTTCTACGATACTCGAACGGAGTCTACTGAAAAACTAGCAAACGGAAGTGCTACGAAGCCTAAGATGATGTAGGCAAGCGGGATAGATTAATTGATAGATGTTCTTGGATAAATGTTACAGAAACAAATATGTTAGGTTTCGAAATTTGTATATTGCTGATATGCGTTCATGGAATAGATGGTTAGAAATCCTTTATTTATTTATCATGGGCCAGTGCCACGCGGTACTGAACCACTCGCATAGACCCTCTATCTTCTTGATATACTTTACTGTTTTTTCAAACCTGCTCAAAACGACGGACTGGCTTATTAAGTTCTCTTTCTCTGTCATGTAGCGTAGTCAGACAGCGAGTCGTGTGGTCGCAGGGTGGAAACCCGGAGAACAGTTTAGCAAATCACAGAAGCCAGCGGCTATATTGGCCGTAAATAAAAAGAGCACCAGCATAAACATCCACTGAGTATTAGATCAACTATGTATCCCCTCTTCAATCGTGTTGTGAAGATATAAGATAAAATTACAAAAGACAGGGGGTAAAAAGTCGAATGTCAAATTAAACTATCATTAATTTCTAGAAATCCAGGATATCTGCAAAGCTTGGGTATTACGCAAATCACTGAAGAAAATATGAAGTAAACAGCTTATCTGATGAATATAGAAGCTAGGGCTCAACAAAGGGTGCATCACAAGTAGGAACAAATTCCCTGGTCTCTTGTGCAGGTCAATGGCATCTCTTTCCTTTGTAATGGTATAAATCAGGCAGACCGATATAAGACTGCACAAGGCTGCCTTTCAGATTAGTGGTGTGTCTGGGGTGGCGGTGGAGCAGACTGCTGTTGCTGCTGCAGATAACTTTGGGGGGCTTTTTGGTCTGCAGGTGGTGAATATGAATCTTTTGACTCGAAATCAGGTGCCGAAGAAGCATCTGCAGCAGGAGCAGAAGTACCATCGGTAGTACGTGCGTTTACTTCCGCCCTGGCGGCGACTAGTGCGGGGCTTGTGACGACAAGGAGGACACAAGCGAATAGCCACGCGTAAAAGAAACTACCAACAAAAACTGTGGAGAGGAGGCGAGATGCTGTGTTTCGGTGGGTACTAATGGTAAAAAGGCGACTGATGTCGCCGCCCAAGTTAAACGACGAGGTAGCGAGGCATCCACCGATGAGAAGCCCTATCCAGAGAGCTAGGCTCTTCATCGTTCGTTAACAAAAAGCTATTGCAAGCCGTGTAGCATAGGTGAAGCCTGGATAGAAGACAAAGCCACTTACTCCTTTCTGGAACCTTTCAGTGCGCGTCGTGGCAAGACACATACTGACGGAAGCCATGATCATGCCAATCAAAGCAAGGACGTCAAACGTAATCAACAACCCTCGGTTAGCGTCTGCTAAAGAATATATCTCCACATCAACGGTTTCGGAAATGGCAGTCTCCGTCGCCGAAGACAAAACAGCGAGAAAAGCAACAATAATGATGCTGAGAACAGTCATAACCCCTAGGTGTGCAATAGATACTATCTTGGCGATGGCACACCCGGCAGCTTGGTGTAATTGCCTGCAAACTGGTACCATCACGAGGCCATAAAGAAACAAAAGCCCGAGCCATGAAAACCACGAGGAAGCTGCGGCCATACGGATACCTGTGATAGATGCGCCGTTACACTCCACAAGGACAACGCTGACAATGACCAGGATATATGCTCTATAGAGAGGAGTATTGTTATCAGCCTTCTCTGCACCGCTGGAAAAGACAGGAGGCATTAAAAGCATACTGACATGATAGTAAAAGCGATAGTCATAGTTATCATCGCCCATTGCAGGCTTTCTTTTGGATAGCCGGTGCCCAACATTTTTTTTTTTCGTGAGCTTACCCAGTAAGCCTGACCCAAATACACAAGTAACCAGAAGGCCACAAAGGCAATATAGACCTTCTGAGTATCGGAGGCAAACGCACTGCTGCTGCAAGAGCTGGAATTGCTGTGGCGGCCGCCCCCTCCTCCACCACGGCCACTTTTCGGCGCCATTGAAACGGTGTGTTGATGAATAGGGAAAGAAACTCGAAACGCGGGGCCCGAAAAGCGTTCCTTAGGGCTGAGAGGGAGTGAAGACTCTCGAGCCGTCACAGAAAAAGATAAAGACACTATTTAGGAGTTGCGTGACATTGAACAAGTTTCGAGACGGTCTCTGGGCTTAATAGCCACTCCATGCAAGTGGGCAAATCACAAAACCACAGCCTAGCTGTATGTAAGACACAATCGCATTCCCGCTAATCAGGACGGAGTACTCCGTACTCCGTAAGCTGTGGGGCTTCGGTTTGGGATCACACAGCAGGCTCGGCAAGATGAGCCGCACTAGCCAGCATTGGTCTTTGTTCGTTTTGAGCGGCGGTGATGGGTCAAGTCTTTTGTTTAGTTTTCCCATCAGAGATCGGAACGAACGTGGCTTGCACTAGTTGGTTGACCAGATGCATTGGGTCGCGGATCAACTGACTGACTTCACCGTCGATACGAGAGGCCAAGACGCTGTGGGTTGCTCGGAACCCTTGAAAATGATATGCAAGGCTGCAGGAGGCTGGCAGGCCTGTTGATCAAAGCGCTCGGGGCGAAGCAAACAAGGGAAAATGCCACACATGCTGGCATGCTGCCAGGTGCCCAGCTGCGGGCTTTTTGGCGTGCCAGCAGATCGCGTGTTGGTTGCTTGAGTGCGGGATGTGGCTGCAGCGAGCCTGGTGCCGAGATGTGGCTGATTATGTCAGCATTCAAGCATCTCACGTGGTCCACACAGGCCCATGCCAAGAACGCGGGCCGGGTCTGCGCTAGTCTTAATTAGGGGGCTCCAGGCCGGGCAACGCCAAGACCACGGGGCTTGACCCTAATCTGCTCCTCGTGCTTAGTCATTATCTCTAACCCTAACCCTAACCCACGGATAGGGCATGTTCAGACGGAGTTCAGCTTTCGGCGCGGGTGCGTCAGGGCCCGACACTGACAACGAAAGCACACGGACTCTCGGTTATCATTAATAACTACCCGATAATGGACTACCAGTTTTGATGCATTCTCAAGCGAAAAACCCGTGGTTGTTGTATAAAATCTGCAAATGGGGTGTTACTATTATTAACTCGCGATCGCCAGCTGGCAATCTGAATGCAACGTCGGCCCACTTCTCGCTGCCTGGCAAAATCTCGGGGATTTCTTCTCTTTCAAGACATTTTATTATTATTATCATTCTTCTTGCAAATTGGACTCGCAGGGACGTCACGGCGCAATGTTCAGGAAGGCATCTGTTGCCCGGCATCCATAGGCTATAGTCCAGCGGCGTAGCTACGGCCGAGCAACATCACGTCGAAGGAAGGTTTCTGACCAAGACCGACATATCTGGGTTCTGCGAAGAGCAATTCTTGCCACACGAGCCCGTGCGTTGCGTTCAATTCCGACTCACGCAACGCTTGTTCGGCGAAGGCAAGCTTTTTGCTTGAATATTGAACCCAGCGTCCGCCTACCGCATTGCCTTACGTGTAGCTCATGTTCATAATCGAACCTTTTTCATACCTTCCCAGGCATCAAACTCCGTGTCTAATTCTGGCTTTGATCTCAGTCGGCGCTCGTTTTGCTCAATTAACTATTGCCTGAGCGCTAGGTGGAAATGGGCATTCAAGAGAGCTCTGGGCTCCAAAATGCGGACGAGGACCTTGAAACCCGCCAGCATAATACTCAACCAACTCCTTGGTACATGGCCATCTATAGCAATGCCTGGTTTCAAGTCCTGTTAATTAGTTTTATCTGCTTTTGTTGCCCTGGAGTTAGTATCAATACACCGCCCCGTTCGTACTTTTCAGGGAGCTTACTGTGATGTTAGATGTATAATGCGCTCTCTGGCTTGGGCGGCTCTGGACAGGTTGACGAAACGGTTGCCGCAAATGCCAATGTTGCTCTTCTTTCGGCGACTGCCGCGACTGCGCTATTTGTTGTAGGCCCGATATTTTCCATTATCGGGCCTCGCGCTTGCTGGCTGGTGGGCGGGTGGACATATGCCCTCTACAGTGCCAGCTTGCTCAATTTCAATAGTAAGCAGGGCTGGCTTCCGCTTTACCAATATGGCGTCACTTACATACCCAGCACAGTTCGAAACAACGGCAGTTTTGTCATCGCTTCTGGCGCAATTCTAGGTGTTGGCGCTTCGTTCTTATGGGTTGCACAAGGAGCGATCATGACGACATACGTGCCTGAGTCACAAAAAGGACGGGCAATTGCCATATTCTGGATTATTTTCAACCTCGGTGGAATGATTGGATCCCTTGTTAGCTTTGGCTTGAATTTCTATTCCACATCGGGGACAGTTTCAAACAGCACATATATTGCCACTATGGCAATCATGCTTTTTGGCTGGGTGATCGGAGTTTTCATCTGCCCACCAACGCGCATCGAACTGCTACAGCTCAAGGAAGCTGAAGATGAGATTGTCCAACAATCTTTAGCGGACAAAGCCCGTACCATCGCCAACACCCTTTTTAACTACAGGATTCTCTGCATTCTACCGCTTTTTTTTTGCGCTAATGTCTTCTACTCCTATCAGCAAAACAGTGTGAACGGCACCACTTTTAACATTCGTACGCGCTCCCTTAACTCTGCTATATACTGGATGGCTCAAATGTTCGGGGGCCTCTTCATGGGCGAGGTGCTTGATGTGCGCCTGCTTCACAGGCGCCACCGCGCTTGGTTAGGCTGGGCCATTCTTATGGTCACGGGTATGGTAATCTGGGGTGGAGGCTACTCCTTTCAGCTCTGGCAGGATAAGCGGCTTGCTCGTGGCCTGAGGCAAAATATCGACTATTCTATCAACGCGGACATCGCAGTGGGCCCGATATTCCTATATTTCTTTTATGGCATGTACGATGCTCTGTGGCAATCGTTTTGCTACTGGCTGATTGGGACCATGTCGAATTCAGCAGCTATTACAGCCGTCTTGGTTGGTGCGTATAAGACGTTCCAAGCTGCCGGGGGTGCCATGGCGTGGAGGATCAATGCGCTGCATAAACCCCCGATGACCCAGCTGGCGATGGACTGGGGATTGTGCATCGGATCACTGGTGATAGCAATCCCGACCGTATGGTCCGTGACGTTGACTAGCGTCAACGTTGCGGCGCTGGCTGATGATAAACTTCATGAGGACGGCACCGATGAAAAGCTGTGATGTATAATTATGGCTGCCTCATTAGTGGGTTTTATTGTATATAAATATTCTCTTGTATTACTATATTGAATCTTACATCATCATCAAAAGTCGTTATATATTGGGGATCATAAACCAATACATCTGCTCTACATTCAGAAGGGTTCATGTGACTTTGGATGGTTGATAAATACCTATAGAATATTCCAGAAAGCCATTACCAGGGCATTCAGACAATCATTATTCTAGGTTATAGAAACAGGTAACATTGCAATAAAGCACGGTAAAATGTACAAAATAGCAGGCCACCCACCAGTAAGCAACTCTTACAGAAAAGTAAACAGATAGCCAACAAAACAGGGGAGCAAGGCACCTATGGTCCATTGGCCAGCAGTGTGACTGTCTCATTATGCTGAAAGACGAAAGACGCCACCGCTTTATTCTCAAACGGGAAAGCAAACTCACAAGAAACAATGGGATTTAAAGTTGGCACACACTGGCTGTATTTGTGAGAGCTCCTTTTCACTCCGAAGTTAATGATCCGCTTTCTTCTTTCGTCTGGTCACAAAATAGGGCATATTATGTGGGATACATTATATTAAACAGGGGCGAGAAAATATTAAGACGCTAGGTATTCGTCCATATGGAAAATTAAAATATGCAGAAATCGAAAGCATGAAGTATCGATTGGGTAAACGAAGAGTGTTAAAGGTCCCGAATGCAGATACTAAACAGAGGATGGTCTGTGGAATCTACCATAGATGTAGCATTTTGAGGATATCATGTCTGTGGAAAAACGAACGGTTGCGTTTACCAAATATGTCTAGGTATTGTCAGCAAAATGAGGCGTACATAGCGGTCTTGATCTTGGAAAAGGGGACTCTTACACATGGGAATGGTTAACAGGCAAATGCCAGCTTGGATAGTGGCGATAGTGATGAAGACTTTCTTTTGGCCGCCATGGACAACCCAGTCATAGGCAAAGTATGTCAGAACAAAAGAAAATAGATTCTTGAAGACAAGAAGGCAAGTAAATGCTTCGACCGCGATTTGACCTGCACACATTAGACTATGATGTACAAAAAAAAATATGAAAGGGGGAACTTACGATGCGCATCGATCAGGTAGAGTGCGCTGGAGACTGCACCCATCACCATTCCTATTAATACCAACGCAAAGAATATATCGGGAGCAAGCCATCCATATTTGGGTATATTATGGGAGACAATGCCGAAACCATACAAGCCCATACAGCTAAAAATGAGCATGGGCAGGACGAGGATTAGTCGAAACTCGGGCTCATATTTTCCTTTGTTAAGGCGGATCATCAATTTGGCAGACCAGTCTGTGAAAATCCCAGAGAGGAAAAGGCCAAGGAGCGAGCCGATGAAGGCACCTGTGTAGAGATAGCCGGTCTTCACCTCATTGAACCACAGTGGTGGACCCAGGAACAATGCAGCAAGCACGACACCTATGAACACAGTCCACCCAATTATCACACCTTGAATGAGACATCCCTAAACACAGAATTAGATGGAGGTGTATTAGAAATATGGACTTCTACTCACCCAGAGAATGCTTGGATGGAAGAAGAGTGGCAAGGGCCTTAAAAGAAGTTTGAAAAAATTCTCATCTGTTTTTCGGCCATTGAACAGACGTAGCGATTGCGAGAACGACATTTTTTGAATGGAGGATGGGTCGATTGGCATGTCTGTATTTTCAGTCACCTCCCTTGCTCTTTTTTCGTTGGATTCCGAGCTTCTGTTTGTCGGCGATTCTCCGCTTGCGCCACTACCCGAGCAGCCTGAAACGCCATTCGATTGGAACTCGGCCTCTGGTATCGGCTGGGTCACATTAGTTCTTTCAGAATCTCCCTCAAAATCCGTGTTCAGATGATTTGCCCGTCGAAAGGCCATTTCAGGGACGAAAAAGTAAACAAGTGGCAGACAGAGACCAGAGAATATCGCGACTAAATAGAAGGTCCATTGCCAACCCAGTGAAGCCGTAATTTTCCCGACAAGGACGGGGGTAAGGAATGCGCCGCCGAAAAGGGCGACGTTAGAGACGGCCATTCGTTTCCCACGTTCCTAAAGGGCGCATTAGAAATGGGAGTCGTCAATATGCGTTCGGCAGATACATACATGGACATAGTAGAGGTCACCCACGGCGGCATTTACCAGTGCCTCGAAGGGAGCCAAGCCAATGCCCTGAAAGATGCGGGCAGCTAGAAGGCTCTTATAATTCTTCCCACTGGCCCCACCCCAGGCAGAGCTGAAGATTATGATGACGTTCCCCAGCAGGAACAGATGGCGTTTACCCCAGATACGCGCCGTTGGCACGAAAAGGAAACCAGCAATGCCGACGGCGCACAGATGGTATCCCGTGAGTAGGGCAATGTCCGTAAAGGTTCGAGAAAACTCCACTGCGGTCGTGACAGTATTTGCGGCCATAAGAGGGCTCGTGGTCGTGCAAATGACAGACACAATAGAGAGAATGGCAAGAATCAGGTCGCGACGCCATAACGGCCAATTCTAACGGCAAAACCGGTTAGCACATCGAGTACGCACGAAATGAGGAGCAGAGCCGGGAGCGCTCGACAACGCACCAAAGGATCGTTTGGGTCATCGCTGGGCTGGGGAACCAGGATGATAGGCACTGGGCCACTGCGATCATATTTCAGGCCCGATAGTTCTGCGCGGTCCGGGTTGACGGGGCTGCTATCATCGTCCAAAATGTATGTGGTCCCTGCGATGAAGTCAGTCGGTGGCACACTTCCGGCGAATACGGACAACGGGCCGCACCAGGCACATTGACGAGCTTTCGGTCTTCAAGCACACCGAGACCCATGGTGGCAAAAGAATAAGGTCGGCGCAGCGCCCGAGGCTGAGGCAAGCGGAAGGATAGGGTGTGGCAGCGTATCGAACAACCGTTATGCGGCGGCCAGAAGTGGCATGACACGGACTCCGTGACTGAGGGAGGGGTTACTGGGGCAGCGAGCAGAGCACACAGAGCACAGCACAGAAAACACGAAGCGTAGGCGGCGTGCTGGGGCAAGGAACAGAAGCACGGCAGCACATGATGGAGGAGGCCAGCGCCGTCGCGCTGCCCGACTTTTTGATCGCCGGGTCGCGAGATGAAGCCAAGTCGAACTAGCTGGCGATCGAGCCGCGATGCATGTGGTGAGCAAACATGAGCGGCTGGCGCCCCTGCGCGCAGGCTGCGCTAGGGTTTCCTCACTGCTCACCGTCGTACCCCAGCCTCGTAGCCTTGTCCGCCTCCGCATTTCCTCGCTCGCTCGTCACCTTCGTCCTCATCTTTCTCTCAACGTCCATCCAAACATCACCCACGCCTCCAGCACTCGCTTTCGATCTCACGCTCGCTCTCGCTGTTTCTTTGCCACACCATCGCCATGAAGTTTATCACCGCTGCTGCCCTGACCAGCCTGGTCGCCCTCGCCTCCGCCCAGTTCCCTGGCCTTCCGGCGTGTGCTGTGAGTTGCCCTCGACCATGGTTTGCTCACTGCTGTGTAGCCATGGCATGGAACCCGCTGCACCGTATCCCACTAACAAGACCCATAGCAAGATTGTGCCACCAATTCCATTCCCAAGAACTGCGGCATCGACGTGAAGTGCATCTGCTCGGCCACCTCGTTCCTTGATGCCATTACTTGCTGTGTTGCTCAGAAATGCTCAACATCCGAGCAGGAAGGTAACGAACCCCTCTACAATGCATCCAACGTTCCTCCGACCCTTTCCCCTCAATATAGCTAACACCTCATTCTAGCCACTATCAAGTTCGCCAACGGTATCTGCGGCACTGCTGGCGTCACCAATCTTCCCCAGAGTGCCGTCTGTTCCACCGCGCCTACCCCAAGTGGCTCATCTTCTTCTTCCTCTTCCCCCACCGCAAGCCGCTCTACTAGCGCCACCTCCGGCTCTGCGTCATCCTCTGCCTTGAGCACCGCGGCCGCCAGTAGCTCCCCGAGGCCATCATCCACCTCCAATGCTGCTGTCTCCAACAATGCCAACGGCGGTGCTATCGCTGCCATTGCTGGCTTGCTCGTGGCTCTCGCGTAATTAGAGTGAATGGAATTATACCAGGCCGCGTTTCACTGGCAGCTAACGTAAATTTCCCTGGTTGTTGCTAACCGGGTTGACAATCGTTCGAAGCAATAATTATCATATTGTATTTAATAATGTTATTTTAATACCCCTATCCTTCTAATATCCCTTTTATGTTCATGGAGTCGATTGTGATATGTGATTGAGCTTGTTTTTAAGTGAATTCAAATACCTATTAGTCGCCGTCGTTCTATCTATGCTATTATTTTAGTCTAGCACTTACAGAGTGCATATGTTACTATGTAGCAGGGCCCCCGGAAACCATTTCTATGTCAGACTAATTCGGTAATTGTTATGTTCGCGCGTTGAAATTTCTCTGACAAGAAAACAACCCTCCTAGAATCTTACCGAGGCACACCACGGTGCTTCTTGAGAAAATTGAAAGCACAAACATGCGCTGCTTTTTTGTTTGTAGGAGCAAGTAGACAAATGGAGGATCTTTGGTTGGAAGTATTCCATTTGGAGACTATCTAGCCCTCGCCGATGATGACGAGTTGGCCCAACCATGCCCATCTGATTCCAAACACCTCGTTCCAGGTCCGAGCTTGTGGCCAAAATCACTTGTCCAGACAAAAGTAAACCAGACAACAGGCGCGTGCCTTTGCAACGCTTGAACATAGCACAACAGAGCCTTGGTAATCTAAGGGTAAGGAATCACATACTTCCCAAAACTATGGCCTGCAGACATCGTTCAATGCAGCGCTGCTCATTGTCGAGCGCATGAAAAAGCTAGCAAGATTGATAAGTACTCTGTATGCCTCTCATTTCAACACGTAGGCGGAGGTTAAAATCTCACCCAGGAAAAAAATGACACCTCCATAAATCCGTACCCTAGAATAATTTTCCATTTCAAATCGCCAATTGTTATCATATCCGTGGGGTTGCTGGGGGCGCCAGGCGCTGCAGACCTGGCTCTCCCCACCCACGCACTCTCTGGCAACGAGAAAATCTTCGCTGAAACAATAAAATAGATACAAAATCGCAAGACGGTAAGGTATGTGAATATATGGCGATATAGCGCGGAAAATTCAGATGCTACCTTGATCACTTCAGCAGTAACATGGGAGATCTCGCTGCCCCGCCTCTGTCCCCTTTGTTGATCGGCAGAGTCTGGTCGCTCAACTCCACCCGGTTCTCTATGGTCACGGCGAACACAACTGGCAACGGTAAGGAGGCGGTTCATGGAGGGAAGGTTCAGTGTAAGACTCAGGTCAAACAAAGCGAATATGAGAAGAATGACACCGCAGTAGGCGAAAGGCGAGCGGGGAGGGGTGAAAGGTGGGATGTTCGCCTGAATAACGGTGTTAGAGATACAATTGCAATAGACACTAGCATCACTGGAGAATGCGATCTCACAATCCTCGGCTGATCTCGAAAGGTGAAGATGAAGCCGGAATCAACAACGGTTTCCGGGGTCCAGGTTAGATAGACAGCAAGAGAGAATTGGAAAAGAGCGTGAAGCTGAATGAAGCTTCGGGATGAGAGGCCCATGGCCACCCTCAGAGGGCCTAGCCCTGAACTAGAGAGTCGAAGAGATAGAGCTTGAAGGTGGCCTGGTGTCCTGCGTTCTCCCTCGCGTGTTTACATCATGAACCGATTATTCCGTCAGAGCGCGGGAAACTTCGGGATTTCGAGCTGAGGCTTGGCATAGGCTATAGCCTCCGCGTCGACGCTGCGGCACACGCAAAGCTTCTCGTCTCGATTGAAGAAGGTCGAGGCAGACGAGATAGTGCAATCTACCTAGGCTGGCCATGGCGGACTCACCGTTCTTCTGGAAAGACCGCCATATTAAATACTTTCTGCGCTGTCTCAAGACCTTCCTCCCACACCAGTATACCCCCAATGATGCCAACCGCATGACGCTGGCTTTCTTCGTTGTCGCCGGCCTGGACTTGCTTGGCTACCTTCACACTGGCCTTTCCGCGTCTGAAAGACAAGGTTACATAGATTGGGTCTATCATTGCCAGGTGCACTCGGGCGGATTCAGAGGCTTCACGGGAACCAATTTTGGGGATGCCAAAAGAACAAGCAATAATGAATGTTGGGATCCGGCTAACTTACCGGCGACTTTCTTTGCTCTGGTCACGCTACTGATCCTGGGCGATGATTTGGCACGCGTGAAGAGAGAAGACTGCTTGAACTGGCTTCAGACAATGCAGCGGGCCGACGGGAGCTTTGGCGAAGTCCTAGGGCCAAACGGAGAGATCGCAGGTGGTAGAGATCTACGGTTTTGCTGCTGCGCGGCTGGGATCAGATATATTCTGCGAGGAAGGAACCCAAACCTTTTGGCAGTCGATGATATTGATTCTTGGAAGTTGAGGTCATTTGTTTGTGCATCTCAGGTAAGGAGGAGTTTTAAACCCCAATGGACTATGAA
Organism: Ophidiomyces ophidiicola; assembly: GCF_022830035.1. Classification (NCBI taxonomy): domain Eukaryota; kingdom Fungi; phylum Ascomycota; class Eurotiomycetes; order Onygenales; family Onygenaceae; genus Ophidiomyces; species Ophidiomyces ophidiicola. The sequence goes on from NW_026054680.1 coordinate 46,743, forward strand.
TTTCATATTGACAATTGTCAAAAAAGACGTACGACGGTGGATTTGCGCAGGCGCCAGGGCTAGAATCTCATGGTATGCCCAAGCATTCTCTAGATGCTCAATACTGGATTTCTAGCTGACATCTGTCTTTCCTCCAGCTGGACTAACGTACTGTGGGCTTGGTGCATTACACTTTCTTGACCACCCTGAAGAAAATCTAGATAATAGATGTTACACTTCCTCAAGGGTAATAGATGCAGGTGAGCTGGGTGACGAAAAATTTGAGTCACTTGTGCGATGGCTGGTATTTCGCCAAACCAATCTCTTATACGATGATAACGAAACAGATGATGATGACCATGTTGACGATGTGAAGCAGCCTGTGAAGTCATTTTCGCCCGACGAGTCAACAGACGAGCAAATACATCTTTTGCCCTTTCTCCCAGAAGCTTCTCAATGGCCGATAGAGCAACAAAGCTGCGCAGGCTTCAATGGGCGAACTAACAAAATCTCAGACACCTGCTACTGTTTCTGGGTTACTGGGTCGCTGGCGGTAAATCATGTCCTGACGCGTTTTTCTGTTGCAAAGCTGAGATCTCGAGCAGTTGTTACACCGCGTAAACGTGATAGACGCCGAAGCATGCAAAAAATATCTCCTGGAGAAAACGCAGCATTTGGTCGGCGGTTTTGGAAAAGGCGTCGGCGAGTTACCTGGTGTGTAAAAGACTCTCCAAGACACACCTGGTTCTGACAATTGGTTTTTAGATGTCCTGCATTCGTATCTCGGGTTAGCGAGCTTATCGTTGTTGGGTGAGCCAGAAATCGATCGAATTGATCCGGCTTTTTGTACCAGTAAACGTGCGCGACAGCATCTCGAATCGTTACCGTGGTGGAAGGGCCAGTAAGCCTCTTGCAGAAACGGGAGCGTTTCAATACCTGCAACGCCCTTTGGCCGTGGTAGCTTTGATGGTCGGATTGCGTGGGGGAAGTCAACTTGTGGCCCCTGTATACCCCTGCTGGACCCTTGTTTTGGTCTTTCTCGACGGTATTTTGCACTTGAATTTATTTTGAAATCCACGGAAATCCTCCAGATCGGGTTTTTGATGTCTAGCCCGTGCATATAGGGTGAAAGGGAGTACACAAGTACGCAGTAACGCACACCGATTCGCCCGATTTAAACCAAGGGAACAGGTCTCGAGGCTTCGCCCCGAAATGCTTAAACGAGCCTAAATCAGCAACACGGGAAATGAGATGGACGTGGAGACTCGTTTGTGGCAGCAGGATGGGCCCGGAGTAATGCCACGCGTTAGGCTGCAAGCCGCAGCTTGGGCACTGCTGGGACAGGGGCCCGTTACTTCCACGCCGCCCAGCCCCAGCACTCGCTTTTGCGCCGCAGCAATTGGCCGGCGACGTTCTGTTCGTCACTGCGACCAGCGCCCGCCCAGACCGCGCTAGCACAAGGCTCAAGCGCTCGCTGCTGCACGGCGCCCGTATCCCAGCTGGGCAAGCTTATACTTGGGTGACATATCGCTCCGGCATCGCGGAGCCTCGTGCCCACAAGGTCCGGCTACTTGCCCCCTCTGTCTGGAAAAACACTGCATGGCCTTCCTCAGAATACGGACAGTTTGATCCCCAAGCCGCCCGCGCCTCAAAAAGAATGCGGAAGGCAAATTTAGGGTGGATACTCCTTATGGAGTACTATGTGTTTCCGTCGTGTTTCCTAACGCTAAGTGAGCTACGATCACACTGAACCGGAATTCCACTGGGTGCAAAGAAACAGAAGCTAAAATAATGCCTGAACCTAATGCACGGCGTATTTTTATGTGCCAATTACAGAAAATCTTTAAGCCGCACCGCCAGGCTGGCGGAGGGGGCATACCTGTTTTTGGAAAACGAGGCTTGCGGAGAGGCGGCAGGGAAAAAAAAGAAGAGAGATCGTGATGGCGGACCTATTTATACGAGCCACCATCTCGCCCGGTTTGCAGTGCTTTTCCTCAAGCCAAACATTCCCTCTCCCAGCAACCCTTCCTAGTGCCGCCGCTTTCCTTATTATACACAATCTCCAATTAGAACCAAGAGCAAAATGCTTCTCTCTTCCTTAATCCTCTTCTCTGGTGTTGCAGCGGCTGCCACAACCCTCCAAGCCGGAAGCCATACCCCCGAGGAAGCATTGGCTGTACTACAAAACCGACAGATCGAGTACTGCAAAGAGATAAAGCGGCCCTATACTTGCGAGAGATCGTGTGGTCCAGGATACACAGAATGCGGTGCCTTCCCGCATTGCTACAATCCCACTAAGGGAGAGACCTGCTGCCGCAATGGAAGTAAGTGTCAACCTATTATCTCCAACGGAGCATAGCACAGATCTAATTGCCTTGAAGAGTACTGCCCTGCTGGGTACTACTGCACAGATGCCGGCTGCTGTCCCTCGAGCAAATCCCTGGCCGAATGCGGCGCCACTGTCAAGCTGACTGCATCCCCTCCATCCGCTACCACTACTGCGCCCGCTGTACCCGACGACCGTAACTCGACTTCGGTCCGCACTTCCAGCTCAAGATCTTCGTCCACTCGGACATCTATTCAACTATCCCCAACGAGCAGCGAGAGTAACGATTTCCCCGGCACCACACCATTGCCTCCATCTGCCATCCAACCGAGTATTCCATCCAGCTCGCCGGCCAGTCCGCCCGCACAAACCCGGAATGCGGCGGGCAAATTGGAGGGAGGTATCTTAGCCGGTGCATTTGGCATGTTGGCTATGGTTCTGTGAACAATCTGAGGAAGCAAAAAATCCCATCTTGTCCAAACATACCCCTTTTTATAATAATATACTTTGTGAGCATTTGTGGGAACGAGTTTGGAGGAAATTAAATGTATTTGCACATAATTGGCATGTAGTAACATCGATAATGGAATCCTTACGGCCGCTCAGGCTTAATTGAACCCGCTTATGATATTTGGGGTTTGGATCCCAGTCCCCACCATGTATTTATTCCTCAGCTGTCGCGAAGCGTACGGAGTAGACGCCATGCGAAAAGTTAGTCAATAATATTTATTTGCGCGAGCGGCTCGATCGAGTTACAGGCGTCATCACCAGCCAGGCCCGACCTGCCGTGCCTGACGGGAGTCGTGGCGTCTGCCGCCAGCCTATGCAGTCGAAGCATCACAAGCTACTCCGTACAGGCTTGAAGTTCGAAAAAGAAGGCCGGCGAGCCTCTTCGGCGCTGGGCACGGGCACGGCGGCGGTGGCGTTGGTTCTTGTCGTCGTCGTCGTCGTGGCCGTCGTCGCCTCTAAAATAGCGTTTCGAGAACCCGTCAACTCCACGCAACCCTTCATCTCGCTGCTAGATCCCATCCTATCGCCTCTACCGCGACGCTGCCTGAATTTTGTCTTTTGCAGCCAGTCTCTCCTCTCCGCCATTAGCTTGCTCTTCCACCCCCCCCCCCCCCGCTCGTCAATCGTCATCGTCCGCGGCTGGGAACAGGGATTCGAATCCAGCACAAGCTTGTCCCAGACGCAATTCTCCCCCTTTCCCGTAACTACTCTTATCCTGAATGGAACGTCCCGAAACCTGTCACGACACCATCGTGGATCATTTCGAGTGGGTAGAATTCATGATTGCTCTGCCCTCGTCGAGCAACACATGCCGCCGTCTAAACTCAAGGCCGAGTCGCAGCTTCATAAGGAAAAGGTTGGTTGCAATGCCTGTTTGACCCCCTGCCAGGCAAACGGGCGTTTCTTCCCTCGTGCTTTATTTTACCGGCGTTGTGACGGTTGATGGACGACTGACTGGTAGCTATCTTATGCAGCTGATAAATTCCTACAATGAGCTTCTCGAGTACGCCTAACCCATCTCCCCCTTTCCGGCATCGTTGTGCGCAACGTTGGTGTTTTTTTTTGGGAGTCGGCCCCTATTGACGGACAACTTAATTTTAGGGAATTCTCGTCGAAAGACCTGCGCAATGTGGGGAACTATAATCTAGGGAGACTCATTGGCAAGGGCTCGTTCGGCAAAGTCTACCTCGCCTCCCACAAGCTCACAAACGGTTCTAAGGTGCGAATTTGTCTGGGTTGCGAAGTCAATAATAAGGAATTAATATTTGTCTATTGATAGGTTGTGCTCAAGTCCTCAAGTCGAGATGACTCCAATCTGGCCCGTGAGATACATCACCATCGGCAATTCATTCATCCACATATTGCCCGCCTCTATGAGATAATTGTCACGGAGAAATTGGTCTGGTTGGTTTTGGAATACTGTCCTGGTGCGTACTGAGTCGATTGCGGCTACCGCTCGTACACATACTGAGTTGTGGGTCTGTAGGCGATGAGCTATACAATTACCTTCTTCGCAACGGGCCAATGCCCATTGAAAAAGCGCAAAAGATATTTACACAGCTAGTCGGCGCTGTGGCGTATGTGCATAGTAAATCCTGTGTACACCGAGACCTCAAGCTGGAAAACATTCTGCTGGATAAACATGAAAATGTGAAACTATGCGATTTCGGTTTCACCAGGGAATATGAGGGCAAAGCCAGCTACCTCCAGACGTTTTGTGGCACAATTTGCTACAGCGCACCAGAAATGCTAAAAGGCGAAAAGTATGCTGGAGAAAAAGTTGATGTTTGGAGCTTGGGTATCATCCTATATGCCCTGGTTGCTGGGGAGCTCCCATTCGATGACGATAATGATCAAATAACAAAGACGAGAATTCTCACTGAAGAGCCGAAATATAACGACCGCTTCCCTGAAGATGCAAAATCATTAATTGGCTCACTATTGTCAAAGCGGCCGCTTCTCAGACCCAGCATCAGCGACGTCCTAGCTCACCCGTTCTTAGCGGATCATGCTCCCCAGCAACAAGCCATTTTGAAGCTATCGCGGCCGGAATTATTTTCCACACCATTGGAAAAGACTACCCTAGAGCGGATGCGAAGTGCAGGCGTCAACACTGACCAGGTTGTGGAGAATGTACTGGCCCAGCGTTGCGACGCGCTCGCTGGATGGTGGGCTCTGCTGATAGAGAAAGAGGAAAGAAAAGAGAAGCGGAGGGAAAGGAAACGCCGGGAGCGGGAAGCTGAAGCAAAGAACCTCCGGCGACTCAGCGCGGCCAGCAGCCGTCTGGAGCGGATTTCCGCTGCTCTTGTTGAGGTTGATGAAGAAGGCCACAGTTCCGAACCTCTTCGCAGCAGAGGGAGGCCCAACAGACGCAGCATACCAACGCGTAAGTGTCTCGATATCTTTTTGGGCTTCTAAGCTGAATCTTTATATTTTTGTAGCCCAGCTTTTAATACCCGATCTCCCCAAACTTCCTGAAGGGGGCGTTGTCACCTCTCCGTGCGAAAGTATTCCTCCGCCTCCTATCGAAAAAGACGGTTCCATTCGCTCCCTTAGTTCTTCTCGTACTCGACCCATACCCCCGCCGAAGGAAAGACGTGTTTCTCGCGGGAGTACTCTCCATCTTAGCGCATCGCAACCGGACTTGATGCGCCCTCACGGCATATTAAAACGCCCTGGCTCTCGGCGACGTCAATATCCTATTTTAAGCCAACTTGCATCTCTCAAGCATTGGCTTGTAGAGTCTACGAAACGAGCCAAATCTCCCCATCCGAAGTCTTTCGGACATCCAAGCGTGTCTCTCAAGTTTCTCAACAGTCCGGGAAAGAGCAAAAATGCTTCGAAACCAAATTTATCAACTCCTACTAGCTCAAGTAACAAGCCTGGTCAACAAACACCTCCCCAGGCAAAGCGAGTATCCACTGCAAGTAGCCTGGCACCAAGTAATGCTTCATATCCCGGAGCTGTGCGTCCTTCCTCAATTACCCAGCCACCCCGACACCCCAACAACAGCTCTTCACGGCATCGAAACTCCTTATCACCCTCACCGCTGACACCAGCCAATTCTTATCGTCGCTCGTCAGCCGGTCTGAGAGGGCGGAAATCGACATCTTCTTCTGTTTCATCTATTCGCACCATTCACCACGCACATTCTCACTCCAAAACCTCCTCGGTATCTTCCAACAGCATGGACACAGCTTCCACGCCAACTGGTAGTTCAATTAAAGCTTTAGCTGTTTCCCGATCACCTCATACTTCTATCAAAGTCCTGCCGACAACGCCTAGCGCATCCACCCGTTTCCCTAATAACATTCGCCTCGTCCGAAACATCCATAACGCAAGCCACGGTAACAGTGCTCTAAATACCTCCTTTAACGAGCCCTCTCCAACCCCCATCATGTCCTCGCCGTCGTCAAGTCTTGTGTTTGCTCGACGAAAGCGATCTGCATTCAAAGGCCCGTTACTAAATACCTCCATGACTTCTGTCAGCGGATCCACAACCCCTGCACTGTTGAGAAGGAAAGAAGCATTATTTCCTGCCGCGTCTAACGACCCATCTCTTGGCTCCAGAAAAAGTCAAATTATTGAAGAGGAAGACGAATGCTTTGAAGACCATGTGTTTGAGGATGAGGATGTTGACGAGATTGATGGTTTCAGCCCTGTTGACGAGAAAAGCCCAACTTTTGTTTGTGCCCGTTCGTCGCTAGATATCGTTTCTTCCCGATCTTCCCCTGTTCCCGACACATTTGGTCCCAGCGCTCCAGGATTGAGCTCCGCCATCCGCGGTGTAAACTCTGCGGAGCCCCAACTTCTTCCTGCTGCAGAATTCGCAGAGCCGTCTGAATTTTCCTCTTCCTGCCCTTCCGTTTTCCACTCTGACTCTGACCCTTTTCGACCTCCACGCTCATCCTCTTTGCTAGAATCTACGAAGCCTGGCCCTCTAACGGGTGCTGTAACAGCTGAGCAACCGAACGTTTCAACTGCGGATAAATCACTGGACGCCGCTCCTGGAAGTCCCAAAAAATCGTAATTTCTGGGAGAATTACTAAGATTAGATGACTTTGGAATCACTGCTGCCTGGCTTTTTTATACCCTTTGGTACTACGTTCTTATACTCTAGATATTCTATCTCTCCGGTATCTAACCGTCATTTGGCATATGAAACGCGTCAAATCTGACCATTTTCTTTTGGTTCACTTTACCCCCCTTTTGTGAAATAACATCATAGACTCACCTTCTGTCTTCTGCTATGAAATGAATTTCTTTTGTTAGTGATGTTTTCCTTTATCAAGTGCCCCTACGCATGGCCCAAGCCTTCATCACTGCCTCCGGTTTCTTTCTCCTGTATGTAGTTTTACTCCCATCCCACAGATTTCGTGGTGTTTATACAAGTTGCTTTCTGTGTGCGGCATCCCCCGATAAGAAGAATTATTTGGACTAGCCCGTGAGAACCAAAGAATCGGGATTTCAATTTGGTCAGCGTAAATACAAACAAGCAACTGTGAAGGTAGTAAGTTCACTGAATTTTTCAAAGGTCCGGAGAAAACCGAGTCGATTCTTCTCTTTCAAACGATTCTGGGCTTCATACAGAGTACAAGATGTGTCAACAAAGCTTTATTCACAAATACACCTCCCAATATGAGATATCCTTAGGCCCGCAGTGATTGGTTATAACACATCATGGTATAAAAAGGATGATAACAGCTCTACGGAGTACAGGCAAGTGAATTGATGGTTGTTGTGGACGAGTAGGGCAATACTTCCATTCCATGTGCTGTGGCAAGCAACGGAATTTTGAACGGCGGAGAATCAATTAATGGAGATAGAATTGTCAGACACAAATACCCAAACAATTAGTTACCGAGTTTGCCCGGAAGGAGGAGCTATTCAACTCCGAGGCAATCCTTCAACATATTTATTATACGCCACGAACAAACCGAGATTCACCACTTCCAGCACAAGCAGGTAAATGCAAATATCAAAATCCGAGAACGATAAAAAAAATGGACAGAATGCCAAACTAACACTTCCACCCGACCTGAATTTTTTACATGTTACAGGTCCTCTTGAAATCTTGAGCCACGCGGAGCTGTTTTTGATTGGGGCGTCGCCTCCATTGGCACTGGATGATCAACTGAGACCGGTGCACTCGAAGGCCCAGCTTCCGCCTCCTCGGCGGCAGCTAAGACTTCCGTGCGCTTTTGAACTTCAAATGATCCTTGTTTCCCTGTATCCGCTGGCGCAGACCGACCAAAAAAGCCCCTGAAGCTGAAGCGCTCGGACGAGCGTTTCGAGGAAATGGGTTGTTTTTGTTTCCCACGCCCGAGTGATTCGCCATCGTTTGAGGTGCTCCATTGGCGAACTATGCCTCCCATTCCTTCGCCAGCCTGACGGGGTTCCTCCTGGTGTACTGAGTCTTCTGCAAGCGGTGCTGCAGCGGATGCTGCGGGCACCACTGGGTGTTGGGTAGCCGTAGCATTTTGTCCTGTTGGCTGCGCTACATCCCTCTCCACTTGAGCAGGCGTCTCAGGAAAGTCACCGGCGCGGGATGGCTCCCCGGAAGTGTCAGAGACTACACTGGGTTGGAGGGTTGGATGTGCTTTAGCACTGCCGTTCATCGCTGCTTGTTCGCCAGCTGTCTTCTGAGTCCTCTTTTCTTCGAGAGATAGAGCTTCCTCCGCCTCACTTCGGCGCTTTCTTTTGGCACCGTCAACATCTGTCATCCTAGGCTGCTTCCATCCCCCACTGGCTTCTTTTCTTACAATCCCTATGAATAATCAGTAGGAAGAGATGATATGGAACCGGAACAACTTACGTAGTAGTTTTTGGTGCACCTTCTTCGTTTCAATCTCTCTCTGCTTTAGCGTCTTCCGATGCTCCTTCTCCCGGGCTGAGTCAATTTTCTTTGTGAATGTCTCTGACTTCTTCCGATCAACCCCGCGGTCAATCGCATCCAGGGTTGGTTGCAGAGTGGTTCGAGCCAGGGCCTGCACGTTCGGATTATCTTCAAGCTTTGTCCCAGCTGGGGAAATAAAAGTTGATGTCGGTGGGGCCCTTATGGCCATTGCTCGCTCGTTTGCTTTGCGTTCCCATTCGCGCAGTACCGCTGGAGACGGCCGTCCTGTTCGCATATACAAATTCTGATCAATGATATCCAATGTATTATCCGCCCTTTTGCGAGCCATTTTCATAACCGCATCTTCTTCAGGTGCATATGTATTGTCATGCATATCATTAATACCATTCACAGTATGTGAACCATTAGTCATTCGCAACGAATGTCTTGCAAACCCTCTTCGCGAAATGCTTCCACGTGTAAAGCTGCTAGTCTCTGCATCCCCGCTTGATAGCCGACGTCCTCTCGAGGAAGCGATCGAAGCAGGCCTAGAAGAAGGCCGAGGGTTTTGGTACATCCTGGATAACCTTTGCTCGTCATCCATTTTAGCTAGGCGTAGAGACACTCTTTTCTGTGCTTCAGACATTAGATCGACCTCCCGGCGTCTTGATTCTAACGGTAACATCTGTTGTCCAAGGAAGCCAGGGTGCTCTGAAGCTTCAAGTTCAGCGGGCGTTTCTGCAGGAGGTGCGGTCGGATACAATTGTTTTGCCATCGTCAAAGCAGCCGCCTTCTGTACTCCCTTTTTTGTGGCTTCATCTTGTGTTCCCCGAAATGGCAATGAAGAGGCTAAACTTTGTTGGGTTCTAATCATCGCAACTTGATGGATTTTTACAGGATCGAACTGGGGTTCTCCATGACCGGTTACAACTTGCTCTTCTTTAACTGCCCTTTGACTAGCAAATGCTGCGGGCAGCGCCTGGGACAAGTCTGGAAGTTCATCCTGAAGTGCTCTTGGTTCAGCCTTTTGGGTGACCACCATAGCCCCAGTCGCAGCCTTCCTTGCCCCTTGGTCGTTTGCCAGTAGTTTCTTAGCCATTGTCGCCTTAGTTTCAAACGTTCCAGTATGGTTATGAGCTGTCTGCAAAGCCGCTTTTGAACCCGCCTTACTCAGCTTGGCCTCATTCGGGGTGATCAAATTGTCCGCTATTATAGGCTGGGTTTGTGGTCGGTGGCGAATGCTCGCCATGGCTCCTTTGAAGGCGAAATCCTGGTCATTCATATAAAGGGGGTTTTTATTATTCAGGGGAGCTCCATGGGTTTTGTGGGGATAGGCAGGTTTCTCCGCTAACAAAAATCAGCCGCGACACCCTTATATTGATTCTACATTTCAGTTTCAGTTACCTTGTGAACGTGCAGCTGGGGCCCGACTGTCAGTCTTATCCGTTCTCAGCCGGTGGGTGGTTCTAGTCACATAGTATGCGGTGGAGGAAGCTGACGCAATATTAGCCACGAATACACATATAGTTAACTAACTAGAGCAACGCTCTGACCATGACCTAACTCTCGTTTCAGCGGTACTGGATTAGTACTGGGCAGATTTGGGGGGCCGTTAGACATGATATTCGATGTAGACGTGAATCATGCGGACATAGATAGGTGTCTGACACATTGCAAGTGTGGCAGGTCATGTTTGAGAGAGCGCAAGGCACGAAGCTTGGAGGGGCGTCCAGGCGAGTTGTGGGAGAGTTTCGCTGGCCCGTTTCTGGGAATGACGTCGCCGGACGTTCGTTCGAGGTCCAGCCAAGCAACGACCCTGCATGACGGTGGCGGCCTAGAGGGTCCGGATGAATATATATCCGTACCCCGACAACAGTCAGCAAACAAGACAAACAAGACTACAACCAGGCGATTCGGCTTCGAAAGGGAAGATTGGACCCCAAATAAAAGTCATGGCTAACTACGCAGTGCATAAAACGACCAGCAGAAAGCTCACATGGGCCTCTATTCAGAGTCGGACAAGAACATATCATGTGAATGATCTACTCTTCAACCCTCCTATTATTAGTGTTAAGTCTTCGCTTTCGTTTAATCAACGAAAGGTAATTATGTCAGCAAAGTCCCGAAGATGCTTGTCTTGCTTGATTGACACAAAAGACAAATTGTAAGAAAGTCAATCTTAGCTGTTCATCTTGTGCTGTACATGCATAGCTGCTTAGGCCCTCCTTTCAGAATATGGATATTAGGGGAAATAGTAACAATACATACAGAGCACAGTTTAATCAAATTTTCCGAACGTCGTAGTTACCGTTCAAGCTCGAATAAGTGAATTTAATTCCAATTTACTACTGTAACATTATACTATGTTTTGAGGGTTGGTGGCATTCCTTCTCTCCTCAGCAGCATCGGCTCTAAGCATCCGGTCTACCCCCAAGCGTACGCTCTCAGCCATAGCGCCGCTAGCTCTCCCAGTTTTTCCAAATAAACATTGGTATAAGTCGCTATCCCTGACCCTTTCCCCCTCCGTAGCTCCTCCCAATAATGTTCCCAATGCAACTTCTTGCATCTCAAGGGAGTTTGCAGCATCAAGAATGTTCTCTGTAAGACTAGGCGGGTCTAGGTTGGTGTTAGGCCGTTGGGAAAGGTTGTTTGCGTTCGGTTTCTTCTGCTTCTCCACAATATGGGCAAGGCGGCGAGAGACTGAAATTTGATAAATAGACTCCTCTACAGTGCCGGATATGAGATACATCCAGACAGTGGTTTCGCGGTGTTGACCAATTCTGTGAACTCGAGCAATCGCCTGAAGCTCGATTGCAGTATTAATCAACGGTTCACAGAGAAACACATGTGTTGCGTTTAGGAGGTTCAGGCCTGATGAATGTGCCTTGGCATGCAAAAGAAAGCATTCGACCTGGCTTATCATTAGTAGGCAATCCGTTTCTTCTAGTAACCATAGATTTAAACGTACAGATGGCTTTTTTTTGAACAGCTCGATGCCATTCGGACTATCAATGCTACTATATTCAATCTTAAAACGGCTGAAGGCGCTGGCCAAAATTCCTAGAAATGACTTGTATTGAGAAAATACGATGGATTTGGCGCCAGGGTCATGCTGTCGTAGCCAGATAAGATGGCGAGAAAGTGTGTCTATTTTAGTGCCAAAAGAGCCGCTCAGCTCAATGTTTTTTATTTCTTTCAAGTCATCGCGTTTTATATCCGAGTAGATAGCATTCTTCATAGAATGCCCGGATTCATCTTGTCCTGGGGTTTTTTCTTCTTGGATGAGCAGTTCGGAAGGTTTGTATGTAATTTGATGCAGTTCATTTCGCGCCAGACGATGTTTGCATGCAGGGCAGGTCCTATGTTGACGCCACCAAAGGTGTAGGCATTCTTTACAATATTTATGACCACATACAGTAAGAACCCCTACAGAAAGAGCCCCAGTTAGCTAGACCCAAATTCACCACTTGCGAAACATACCTATTTCGAAAGAACTCTGGCAAATAATACAAATCCTAGAACTTTCATCCCCATTAGTTTCGTCACGCAAATGAATTAGATATCGACGTTTAGACTTCAGTCCAGATATACTGGTCTTTAATTTATCCTCAGCCTGTATGTTCGAGTTAAACTGCGCTTTATCCAATGGCATGCCCTTGGATTCCTCATTGTAGGGAGCTACTGTGTCAGAAATTTGTTGAAGGTGTCGATAGTATTCCAGCCTCCGGTTTGTCACATTTTGGAACAAAATAATCTCCTTTTCTAGCTGGCTCGCTACTTTTGAGTGTGTGGAAAACATTGTGCTCACAGATTTGGTAATTCCTTCGATGATGGTAAGTTCAGATCTAGCGCGAGCACTACCGCCACTCTCTTGCCATTCTAAGGATGTCACTAATGTTCGAAGTTCATTTAGTATCCCTCGTAAAGAACCAAGCTCTTTCGGGGGCTTCAAGTCCTTGCAACAACCCATTAAGGAGATGAACAGCCTCGGAGAAGGCCCTCCACCTATCCTAGCTTTCTCAATAGCTTGTGTCATTTCGTGGGTAACCAAGGCACTTGTCTGACCTGTAATAGCATCATGATAGTCCGCTACCATTGCCCGAACGGCCTCCATATAAACATACATTTCCTCCTGAACTTTTGTCGAAGATTCATACTCATCACCTTGCAGATTCGTACCATCCTCTTCGTCAACCAGTGGGCGTAAAATCAGCTGAACCATGTGAGTTCTCCATTTTTGTAGTGTGGTCGCATGTCGATTTACGACATCGGAAAAATTCTCGAGCCGCTCTAATACCCGCCGGCTTTCTATGCCACCAGGGCGTAGGTCAGCCGTAAGATAGGGAATTTGAATAAAGGCCTTCCTCTCAGCTTTTTCTCTGATTACATTAAGCCTTTTGTTGACCCTGTGGCTCGTCTCTGCCAGCATTTCCTTCCTGATCAGCTTTGCTGCTTCATAGTTCTGTTCTTCCAGCCTTTCCAGTGTCATAAACTCTTTGGAATCACACGATGTTAGGTCAAGATTTGATTTAATTTGATAATATGCACTGGCGATGAAGAAAGTGCTGATATGTTCAATTTCCAGTGCGGATCGAAGTCGTTGTTGATAAGAAGCAATACGACTCTTTTCTGCGTCGTCCGCTTCCTCATCTTCATCAGACAAACTATCACCACTCTCATCCTGGGAATTCTTAAGAACTTCAGCAAGTTGATCCCTGCAATCTGCGACGATGTTTTGTGCTGAGGACAACGACGCCTTCCATATTTCAAGGGCGGCTTTAGGATTTTCCGCATTTTCTTGCAACTGACCCCGTCGAATTTGAAGTAAAAGAAGTCTTCGTTCCTCGGAGCGTATTTGCATGTCATTTTGATCAATCATAACTTCTAGCACGTCGGCAACCGACCGGAGAGGGCCGCTACCAAATGCCCGTTTTCCAGAAACGGTCGTTATTTCAGGATGAAGGCAGGCCTGGCGGAGCCTATTCAGCCATGACCTCATTTTTTCAATGGTCCTTATGGAGTATACATTCGACTCTAGGACACCATTCTGGTACTCTTCTTGCCTGATGCCGCACTCCTCACACATTTGTTTGAAAAGCTGCTCATAATGCTGCTCCTCGACTGCAGTAAACGGTATGGTGATAACAATACGTTGTTGGCGAGGTAGATGCAGCTCATCACATACCTGACTTTTATTGTGACGCATGACAAGCGTCTGGATTAGGGTTTTAAAGTAGGGCCGGGAATCTTCGTAGAGGCGAGTCCAGGCATCAAGAGAAGAAGAGAAGGGTTCACACTGTAGAAAGCGAAGAAGACCAAATAAGTCCTTCATGTCTTTTCGCAATGGTGTGCCAGTGACGGCCCAGGCATTGCATCGCGGAATCAGAAGAGCCACTTTCGCCGCATTAGTTACTCCGCTTTCAACCATCTGGGCCTCGTCTATACATACTCGCCACCACGATATTTGAACTAATGGGGATTTCCGGCGCGGAAGTCTTTTCCGGTTTCGCAAGGCACGATCAGGAGGATCCTGTGCAAAGTGTAAATCTCTTTGAAGTGCATTGTAGGTCGTAAGAACTATGTCTTGAGAAGCGAGTTGCTGAATCAAGGTGCCATCTGTCTTTCGGCTGTGTTGCATACCCGGGTAATACATGACTTGGATATCTGAAAGATGTCTCGAAATTTCCTGCCTCCACTGCTCTAATATAGAAGAGGGTGTCACAATCAAGCTTGCTCCTGATCTGACAGGACCCCCGTCGTAGCTAGGTCGTTGGATATCAGATTCTGGGCGTCGATGCAAACAAATGAGTGTCAATAATTCCACCGTTTTCCCAAGGCCCATTTCCTCAGCAAGTATACCACCCTTCAGCTGCTTTGAAAACGACCACTGCGAGATATCGGAAACGGCAGCGTGATATAGATGACTGACAAAACAGCGGCGACCGTCAGCATCTGTACACCGAGCGAAAGATAGTGGTAAAGGTTGCTCTCGGGTAAGTAAATGCAGCGTGCCGTCAGCAAGAGCTTCCACGCCCTCTCTTTCCAATAACCACCCTACGGCCCTCCGTTGGAATGGATACAGCCGGTAGTTCAAGGATTGATACCCACGGATTAGTGATAAATCAATATCTTTTTTGGGAACATGAACATTGTTGTAGAAATCACGGGGAGCCCATTGCTGAGCTTTGCGGTCAGAAGGCACCCGAGAGGAAAAGTTATCGCTCGGGGTATGGGATAGCTGGTAAGCAAAGAACTCATCAAAAGCCTTCTTATGTCCAGGCCTACACAATATGTCGATACTTGGAGGACAGTCTCTCCAGAAAGCTCTAAAAACAAGGTGAAAAGCCAATTCGTTGTCTGCATCGCGACGGAAAAGGCATTGTGAACAGGTAACGGTTTTCTTGCCTGTGCCGTACACAGAAGGAAAATTGCGGAGATATCTGAAGGCCGAACAGCACGCTTTCAAATCAAAGCTTTCCAAAGAAATGCAAGAATTTGCAGATTGGATTTCCGTAGTTACGTTGCCGGTCGTACGGTCTTTTCGAGTGGCTATCAGCACTGGAATTGGTGCTAATACATAGTCTAGCCCAGTACACGAAGTCGATAGTTCGCGAAAAGTCTGCCAGGTGTGGATTAGCAAGCAGGGTAGGTACAGCTAGGTACGGCATGCCCTCTTACAACTTGAAGATCCACGCGAAATAGGGTCAGGAAATTGGAAAGGAGCTCTTCCGACGCTTCAATATTGCTGAACGCTCTGACGCTTTTAACTTTTCTTCTTTTAACAGGGCGTTCTTCAGTGTGTTGCTCGTCATACTTGACAAATAGGGAGTGAAGCTCCTCTGGAACAGGCCCTATCAATTAATCAGCGCGCACGGGAAGGAAGATGAGTAGTTGGCTAGTTAGCTACCCGGAATTGTCGCCTCGCATGCAAATGTCGACATGTCACTTGAACCAAGCGTCGCTTGGAATACACGCAGACGTGGCTAGGTGGCCAACGGATGAAGTAGTTACATGAACTGCAAAGAACATTTCGAGGGGCTAAACGGAGTATATACGGAGTACGGAGTAACTAGTTAACTAACTATTAAACTAACTGATTAAGTGACGGCTGGGTAATGGTTTGTTTTGACTCAGAAGGTGAACGTGACGGAATCGTGCTAGATCCGTGGCCGGCTGGCCTAATGGTAAGGCGTCTCTTTCCGGTGAATCGAGGTTCTGGAATATGGAGAAGATTGCAGGTTCGAATCCTGCGTCGGTCGGACTCTTTTTCGGCGCCCTAACATTTTTTTTAGAGGGGACCACGCCCAACCCACAATGTCGTCTTCAGCGGCCGCTAGTAGCACCCACACAGCTATGATCATTGAAACTGTACTCTTATCACCGAGCTTTCAAATCTATTTCTCCCTCCGACAATGCCCCACTTAGATGTTCACGCTTCGCTCGTTGCATGCAAAACCAGCACTGCCGCCAGATGGGAGTTTCTCCGCGAGTTTGCGGAACACCGGGCCCTTTCAATCCCGATTGCAGACTTGTCTCCGCCGTCAACAATGCTTCATCAAGATCGGATTGTAGTAGCGGAGCAAAGATTGGGTGTCACACTGCCGGCGTCACTAAAAGCGGCCTACGAACTGCTAGGCCATCGGCCAGATCTCACCTCGAATCAAGATACTTTCTTGCCGCCAGAAAAGCTTTACATTGATAAACAAGAAAACCCCCACAAAACAAACAAATATCTTGTATTTCGTACGGAAAACCAAGGCGCGGCCGTTTGGGGTATACAGGTTCCCGTTTTGTGCGCCGATCCGCCTGTTTTCATGTGCCTTACCATGTCAGACGAGCAAGCTGACCAGTGGCACCAATGGGCTTCCTCCTTCTCCGAAGCTCTCGTTGAACTCGTGCTATCTGAAGCCATGCATGATCCCACTTCTCTCACATATACCAGCTTTGAGGAATGCGACAGGTTAGAGCTAGAGCGGCGGTTCAAAAGACTTCCGTTCCCACAATATCACACCGAGTCACAATGCACGTTTTCGTGGTATACCCATGGTCCAGACCTATTACTCCGTTACGACGGCTCAGAAGTAATGATTCGTGCCCGAACAGAGAATTCTGTGCACCAGTTGGAGAAAGAACACAGTGATATATTCACTGGTTTGGTGCCGAATGGCTACTTATGACGATCCAAACAGACACCGGGACTGCGGTGTAAATAGCCGGATGGAGTGTTGAGTCATTTTGCTTTGCAGCAAATCTAGCTTTCAAAGAAGTGTTGTCTAATACCGATTGCACAATAACACGCCAAATGCAAGAAGCCAGAATGCGTAAATCCTATGCAAAGCGAAGATATAGACGATAAACACACCGGCCGCCAGAGACTCGGGTTAAAAGGGCAAGACAACATTTGAGGCAGGCCTCAGTTACATTAATAGGCGCCAAGCACCCAATATCAGGGCCGCTGTGCCTGTGCAAACTCCCCTGTATTAAGTAGACATGTTAGTAACCCTGTAGATAAAGATATCATGGTAGAATAAATAAGGGAAAAATCTGTAGCGAATAGAAACACATACATCAGCCATTGCAAGGTAGAAAATTTAACAGCTTCTACCCTCTCTCTTAGCCCAGCAACCTCTTGTTCGATTCTCGTTTCAGTTTCTTTTATTCTCATTTCCTGCCCATTTGCCTCTTCGCGGATCCTGCCCTTTTCAAGATTAAGATCCAATCGCACAGAAGCTTGTGTGCGAGTGATTTCATCGCGAAGACGGGAATTAAGCTTAGCTAAATCTCCCGCAATTCGATCATGCGAAGATCGAGTTAGCTGAGCCTCTGTGGAGTCAGAATTTAGCAACTCGGAGCGGAGTTTGGCAAAGTCAACTTTCTGTGTATACGCAGATCTTTCGGCATCTGTGCGTGAGTTAGCCGTGATTCTCGGCCATATAAAACGTAGAAATAAGCAGACGGGCCTACCTTCTCTCAACACCATCGTTCTCGTTAGATTTCGTATCGACTCTTCGATAACATCATTGAGCACTCTCATAAGCGCCACAGCCTGCTCTTCACTGAAACCCTCACTCTTCAACCTCTGAACCAGCTTCAGCGTATCAAACCTATGGTCCTTCTGCTGCGTCGACGATACATGAAATTCGCGGCGTGCGGGTTTGAAGGCTGAAGCATACACTCCGTTATGTCGAATTGGAGCAGACCTGGCTTCGAGTTCCCGGCGCGCGGTAGGGAATGGAGTAGTAGAGGTGGCATGCCGGAGAACGTAGGGAGGTGAAATGGAGGCGTGGGCAGGGCGAAAGATCGCAGGCAATGGTTGCGCATGGATAGGGGAATAGAAACCATCCACGGGTGATGGTCGCCGGGCACCAGCGGGGAGGAATGGGCGCCTGGACGGTTGATGCGTAGCGCTAGGTCCGAAGAATAGACAAGGAGGGTGGCGGGAGGGAGCGGCGTGGGCGAGGGAAAACTGGGCCACGGGCTTAGATGTTGCCATAGTAAACCTGAACTGTTCGGTTCTAACTGTCAAAATTGAGGACCTCACAGCTTCTGGAGTATCGTCTATAAAGGAAATTAAACTCGAAGCCTTATAGAACTAGGCTACTGGTGAGTGCGGAGTACTCCGTACCGAGTACCTAATGTAGTACTCTAGGTACGCCGTAGTTAGTTGATGTGAAACTTTGTACGGAGTACTCTACACCGCTTGAACAGACTAGAAGGCTTGGCAACATCACGGGTACCATAGGTCATTAGGTAGTTATGGTACTCCGTACTAGCTAAGTGGTTACGTTATAAACACTAACGGAAGGTTTCTTAGAGCCCTTTTCCCTACAAAGTACGGAGTGCGGAGTATAAGACTCAATGATGCAAGCAGGAAAGCTGGCAACAGTTAGTTATGTGTAACTTTTTTAATTGACTAACAAACTATCTTAACAGTATCAAATAGTGAAAGTAATTCTCAGTCTACTTCATATAGGCCAAGCTTCCGCCCCTCGAAGACCACAAAGCCACTGCCAATGCGCGTTTCCCTTATCCCTCATCTAGATTGGCTGAGGGTTCCAAACGAGTTCTTGTAGGGGCTTGCCGTCGGCAGCCAAGAGCGCGAATTCAACCTCGCAATCAACAAGGCCGTTAATGCATTCTTTAGCAGCAAATTCGCGATGCTTCTGGCATGCCTTGTCCCACCCGGTGCTGCGACACATGTCTTGTTTTCCCCTACTACATCCCGCCAATGCTGTTTTCTCGCACTTGCCCCTGACCTTGGCTCGGAAGGTGTGGGTTTCCCAGCTGCATCGCTTTCGCGGGCCACAGGCGAGAGTGTCTGTGATTGTTCTGGTATCGGTGATTGTTTCTGTCTTGGTGTTGGTGTATCCCACTGTGACCTCACCGGAGCCATCACCGGCTTTCACAGCGAGTTTAGCCGTAATACTCCAGCCGCTCGACGCTGTTCTTGCAATAGCAGTCGATTTTGTGATCGCCAATGTAATTTTCTCGGTCTCGTCTTGGTTAACCCGGGCTTCTTCGACCCTGACGTCGGTGAAAACCAAAGCATCCGTAATACTAACAAGGTCATGACGCAAATACATCAGTGCCCGCGCGCTGCACCCGATAGGGTTTTTCCCACTTTTGCATTTACCAAGTCCCGTAACAATAGGGTCGGATTCGGAGAACGGATGGCCCGAGGTTCCAATCTTGCTGGATAGGATAACTCTTCGCAACGACTGAAGTCGAGTCTCCGTTTTGTTGGCAATAGCAGCCTGTCGTCGAGTGTTCCCGCTCATCTTGTCGAGGGCATCCAACTCGGGAGACGAGTTGACGACGGTATACTCGTCCGTAGAAACAGCGGCTCGTCGCTGGAAGCTACCGCTCAATTTGTCGAGAGCATCCAATTCCGAGGATGATGAAACCACTGTATACACATCCGCTGGCTGAGTTCACGCCTCAGCCTGGGGAATTGCATTGCAATATGGGAGGGAGAACAAAGAGGCAATAAGCAAAAGGGGCACGGAAGGAATCATGGTGACAGATTTGTTTAGCAATGAGAAGCTCAAAGGCAGGTTAGAAAAGAGAATGTAAGAATAAAGCAGTGAAAGTTCTCTGAATTGATGGTTAGGACTGCAGTTTGGCTGGGAAGAGCACTCTTATATAGGTTGCTGCGATGGTGCAACTGTATAAGAAAGATTAGGATGGGTCAAACGCTTCTCACCAATCAATGATTTGTAGTCACAATTTTTTGCAAACAGGATATAGTTTCCAAAGGATGATGGCACGCATTGTACCAGTGTGCATGATACCAGAAATGAATTCACATGAGCTAAATTCTCATGATAGAAGACGAGCTTCGGATATAGCTTTTTAAGTAAATAGCAATCCACTTTCATATCGTAGTATTATTATACTTAATAATCTCAAGACCATACGTCTAGGCCCAACCCCTATCGCATAACTGGGCGATTCGTTAGGTTTTTGATTCAAATTGGATGCTCGATGTTACAGTAAATAGCTCGTACATGTAAACATCTGAGTGAAAATAGGGTAGTCCAGTTGAATTTCCCGCGAAAATCAAATCACAGTTTGCCGCTGTCTGTGGTATTAGGTTAGAGAGAAATATCAAACATTGCTATTTGAGCTTCCATTCTTGCTGAAAATTCCAGTATTTCAAAAAATATCCGTTGGCATTACATTACAGCTGTAGTTAAACAGCTTGTGGGTATTGGAGACACATAACGCCTCGAGCATCCGTTGTAAGCGACAAAAATACTGCAAACTATAGCAGAGGTAGGGAGTACCTGCAATCTGGAAATCTTGTACATAATAGGAACCTTTATACCTCATTATCTCCTTTATCACAAGTAATTGCAACAAGCTTGCGCCTAGTGTATATCTATCAAA
>NW_026054680.1:67292-130890 GCF_022830035.1 Ophidiomyces ophidiicola
GGCCACCCACCCACCAACTCCAGACTCCATGCTTCCCGTCGATTCCCTGTCCCTTCAAACGACCACAAGAACAGCTGGCCTCTGCCCATTATCATGATTATTCAGCAGCCCCCCCCCCCCCCCCCAAAAAAAAAAACCCCCCCCCCCCCCCCCCCCCCCAACCAAAAAAAAAAAAAGGCTCGGTGTGAAAAGAGGATTGCCAGAGTACTCAAGGAATATGAATTGGAACGATTTCCCATATAGGTAGCCGGAAGCCTCGGCTATATTTAAGCCCGTAACAGAAGAAATTTGTAATGTTGCAGCCCACCTATTGGTTATTGTGAACGAAAATATTTCATTATCTTTAGCTCATACAAATAGCAAGTTTTAAATCTCTGGAATAGATTGGGCCGCTGCTGGGCAATATTTATTGCTTCTTTTTTATAAGTGAGTGCCGCTTGCTGACATCAAAAGAACTCCTTGCTCGTTCTCTCTTAGGAAAATATTGTATCAGCAGTTTCATTCGTCTGTCTGGGGGTGGACAATTCAAGGCTTGCTATGAAATATCCAATGAGCAGATGTAGTAGTCTGCAGCGACAGCAGGTAATCCTTTGTAGCCATTCACGGCATCTCAAAGAGAAGGTCATGTGAGGCCACCCTTTAAGGCCCCGATCCTACCAACCGTTATAAACTTGGGGTCTGAACAAGGGTATCGTTCCAAGGAATAGAGTGGTGACCATCAAAAGAGTTAATTGGTCAACTTCAAAGACCAAATTCTGGTTTGACGCGCGGCAAAGCCTCCTGCTAGGTGTTGGGTCACCCCGCGGAGATATTATTAAATCATCTAGTTCAGTCTGATATCCACTGGTCAGCAAGCTAACCAAGGCAACTAAATAGTTAAGTGGACAGGACGGGGTACTACGACAACGGAGCCGAGTTCGGCCCAACGTTCTGGCAATAGGACTGGTGAAGCAAGGTCCGACTCTGCAGGATACTTTATAGCCCCACTTTACCGTAGATAGCATCTCTCCAGAACAACGCGCTTTGGGTCTGTGGCATCCGAACACAGCCTTAAAATTAATCAATGTCGTTGAGTCGGCTCCAAATCCTCATCGTGGAAATACACACACTGTTTTGTGTGGTACAGGTTTGTTGATGGAAAAAATCCCCCGGAAAAGGGGTAACTGCACCTAACCACAGATGACAGATGGAACATGGTCGAGACTGGCCGCCATGTCTCAGGATCCGCAGTCCTTTGATTCGAGCGGTCGATGGGGCGGGTGGACACAGAGCCAATTTTGACAAAGATGAGGTCAGGTAAAACACGGAAAGAGATGAGGGCTAAGGATATAACTAGATAATTACAGTCATTAAATTGTTCTCGGTAGGATGAGGTATGAAGCAATTGCAGCGTAAGGGCTGGGGCATCAATGATGGTCGCAGTGAGCTCTCCGTAAAATAAACTGGTGGATCCGGTTAACTATGTACATAACTGACTAATAGTTCGCTAGTTATGTAACTACGGAGTAGGTAAGCGATGCACCAACCACCTTAGGCTTAACTAACTCGCCGTCTAGTTAGTTAACCAACTATGGAGCAGGAGAGACCCTCTGGCCCGAGTGTAGGTAGGCTGAACGGCAATTAGTTACCTAACTACTACTACCTAGTTGGTTATGTAAGAAGGGACTAGGTACGAGTCCTCCGTACCCACCGCCGAACCGGCAGCCGGATGGACGCAAACCGGATTGAACCATCCCATACCATTATTTTGGGTGTTCGTTTAACTAGTTTACCAGGCTCTTTACGACCTAGTTAGTTAACTAACTATGTCACGACCGACAGCAATGTCCGATCACAAGAGACTGAAGAACAGCCACTTCCGCAAGAGCCCAGCCGCCACCAGAATCCAGGAACAACACAATTCTCTCGGGGCTACTAGTATCATGGCATGCTCACTTGACAATCACCACAGTAACAATAATAATAATATTAATGGGCTGAATGTGGATCTTCCAAGAATTAGTATATCGGCACGCATATTGCCGTCTTGTGGAAACCCGGCCCTAGCGGCAATTTCAGCTCATTCGATCCAGGATGGGTCTACCGCAAGACTATTGCCGAACGGATAATTGGAGTTGCCTCAAGCCCTGAAACCATGGGGCCGCCACACCTCTGGCATCAGCCTTGCTGTGCTCTATCATACCAGATCTCTTCCGGACAACGAAAAGATTTCATTGCATACATGTTGAACTACGCGCTGCCATTCTTCTATCAGAACTTGTCAAGCTTCTATCCCCAACCTGGATTTTTCAACGGCTGCAAAAGCAAGACTAGTTATGTATGAACTGGCTACCAATGCCGAGAGGCGCCACCCTCCCTGAGGGTCACACGGCTGGGATACAAGCGAATATCTCAGTACCGACGACCCTGTGCCCCACGATTTCCCATAGGACGCCGATCTTTTCTATGAGAAAATATTCTGGAATCCCAACTTAGTCTGTTGCCTCGGTGGGCTCTCAGAAGTCAATTAGCAATAATAATAAAAGAAGACGGCATCGGAGCCAATGTTACGTAGCGGGCCATATGGGCCAGCTGACATCTGAAGGCTGTGAGGACGGAAAATAGAATTAGGAATCACGACCAGGCTTTGCGATCCACATATCGCCAATATTTCGCCTGTCCGTCTTCTGCAATGAGTGCTCCTAATTGCTAACTAACCTTCGCTTCTATATAAAGAGGTCTTTGTCCACGGCCAATAGGAGGAAATACAACATCCAAAGCATCAATACAATCCCTTCTTCTGCTTTTCAGATCAACCTCTATATATACCTTGCAATTTAATATGGTTTCGTTTCTCCGCCTTTTTTCCGAAATTTTGATTGCTGGAACGCTCCTTGTGCAGGCTTCCCCTATCGCTCAGCCCCTATCTGCGGATGTTATCTCTAATGCCACCGCCAGCTCATCCACCCTCGCTATTCGAAATGGACCAAGCCCATTCTGGCTTATTGCACATAGGGTATTGACTGTCGGAGGTGTTGATGCTGCTATCGCAGATGGTGCAAATGCTATCGAAATTGATGTTTACGGATGGTCTAAGGGATGGTACGCGGATCACGATGGGCTACCAACAAGTGCAGGCGATACAATAGAGAAAATGTTCAGTCATATTGCATCACAACGAAATGGTGGAAAAACAATGAGCTTTGTCTGGCTTGACTTGAAGAACCCAAACTATGTTAGCGGTGCAGTCAACATAGCCTCTTTAAGACAACTCGCTCGGACTATACTTCAGCCAGCCGGAGTCAAAGTCCTATATGGATTTTCTGGCTCTGTGAACAATTCAGCTGCCTACAAACTAATTGCCTCCGGCCTAAATGAAAATGAGTCTGTTGGTATTGATGGGAATGTTGACCCTGCCCTAAGTGCCTTCAACAGCTTCGGGCCTTCCGATATTAAGAAGCGTGTTTATTCCAAAGGATATTACAATCCATTTCTCAACCTTAATAATATTGTCTCGGAACTTGCCAAGGGTCAATCCTCAGGGAATTTCGGCAAAGTTTTCGGCTGGACGGCTTCAAAGCAATCATTCACTGCTGCACAGAGAATGGTGACTGAGGGTAATGTCGATGGCATTATCTATGGATTTGTTGTGACTCACTATTACAACCACGATTCTGCCCGCGCGCCGCTTCAGACTATCAAGAACGAACTCGAAAAGGTTAAAGACAAGCGGTATCTTGCGACCAACAGTGATATCCCCTGGTGAGAATGTAGGAGGAGTTAGACTTAATATATGGTAGAGGTCCAGAAATGAAATGCCCCCGGCCATATTATTGTACATATTTACGAACACATGTGCATATATACACCGTTGGCTATCTCAGATGTAAATTTCTAATAGATTCGGAGTCTAAGTTTGAAGGTCTTGTAGAAGCACAAGCACTCAAGATATGTCGACATACAGTAGCTGGTTCTGAATGAAGAGAATATCTGGGAGTCTATGTAAATAGGTCCCAAAACTCCCAAGGGCAGGCGTCAAGAACTTGGGATATAAACAAATGTCGATCGGCAAGGCTATAAAAATATAACTAAACACATTAGTTGTTGGACGAGAGAAACTATAAATTTTCTTGAAATCATGTACGTGTGTACGTAGTATATGTATAGCTATACTGACACAGGATGAATATATATTTTATCGGCTGCATTAGAGCATGCAACATAACTGCAACACAGCTACCAGTTCATTTAGAGGTGAATGCCTCATATGGCCTATAAAATAATCACTAGTGCTAATTCAAATCAAAAATTTCACGCAACAGCTTCATTGTATCATCAGGGCCCTTGACAGCGTGGCCGGTGGTGCGTTTATCGCTGTAGATTTCCCAGTCGTTTCCGCCTTCAAAAGCTTTGTCGCCGAAGAAGTGGATAGTGGTGTATTCAGTACCGGAGATTTTCTTTTCCGCTTCGACATGCTGGAGGCAGTACGTTTTGTCCCATCCAGTGGGAAAGACGTCGAAAGAGATTTGACCACCGATAGAGTAACTAAGGAAATTAGTGATGTTCAAGTGTACAAGTGACATCCGAATGCGCTGCCAGGAAAACTATATCTGCGATGAAAGAACTCACGTCAACCCGTAGTCAGGGAATTCCTTCTTCAGTGCCTCGACCATGGTTTTTCTGATGTTATGTGCCTTATCGTACCTAGTAAAAGAGGAATAAGCAATTCAGGTCCGAAGCCGATGTAGTTATCGCTGTAACATACTTCTCAAAATCATCTCTCTCCTCTGTACTGGCATTCCTTCCAATAGGGCTAACGTTGACCATGCCGTTCCGGAACTCGACGAAAGTACCTCTCTTTTTGGGCAACTTGATACCCGCGATATGCTTAAGACAAAAGTCCACTAGATTCTGGTACTTATCCTCTCCAAGCCATTGGATGAAGCTGTTACTCGTCAGGGGCTTCCCAAGTCGATATGCGGTGAGACCATTTTCGGCAAAGCAGAAATCGAAGAGGGAGGTGACGGGGGTGGATAGAGTGCCGAGTTGTTCTTGCTGCTTGACGAGGTCGGAGCCACCAACCTGGTGATACGTAGCTAGTTATGAGTCTGTTCAATAGGCGGGCGAAAATCTCGAGTATCAACATACGAATCCAATTGCACACTTGTGTCGCAGACGAGAGAGCAACTCCAGCATCTCAGGTGAGACGGTCTACTGCGCGGTCAGTCCAATCGCCCAACTATAGGAGCCAAAGTATGAAGCTTACGCGTCTTGCAGGCGTCAAAGTGCCATCGACGTCAAACAGGCAAATTGTATTCTTCAGCGGCCGCTGTTCTAAAGCGGGGTACACACTTGCAGCTTCAGCCATGGTGGTCGCAAGTATGCAAGGCAAGGTGATGGAAATATAGGAAGTCCGAGCTGATAAGGTAGAGACGGTCGAAAAGAACGTAGAGTATTATTGAGGAGAGCAGGAGGTTTTGTTGTTGAATAGGAACTGTCATGGAGGGGCAAGCTGGCAATCCGACCTGTGGGGTGTAGTTAAGTGGCGGTGAGTGTTCAGGGGCTGGCTGTAAGTTAACTACTCCGTACGAGTACTCCGTACTTTATCCACGGTACCACTTAAGGGGGCGCGTGGCGCGATTATGACCTAGTCTTCAGCACCGAAGTCGTGGAAACAATTTTATTCATGAAATGTATGGAAAATGGATCAGAGTTGACTATACATGATGAATTTAAGCTACAGAATGAAAATATATCCATGATGAAGTAGGAGTATTATTATCTATTTTTAATCCCCATTTTGGAGAGAAGAGTGTTCGTCTATCAATATATGTACATAGGTAGTTACATGTAAGTGAAGATTGCCTGACGCCAACAACGTCCAATTTTCCCGCCCATTTCCAAGAAAGCAAAAGTGCCGAGACACACTAGATCCGGCAAAAATCCAGTCACTACGTTCGAATGAATATTAAAGTAATCAGAAACAAGGGGAAGGCGTCAAAGACCGTCTAGGCAGCTCCAGCCTGTATGTTCTTCCCTTTAACGCTCTTCCACTCCAGACAGACGGCACCAATGACGCCCAGCACAGACATAGCAACAGAGACGTAGAATGTGTTTGTGAGCGCGGTATTGTATGCCTCCTGAACATTATCCAGTAGTTCGGGGGGCACCAGATTCTTCAATTGTGTAGCACCGCCGCGGAACACAGTAGAAGGGTCGAGGGTTGGTGCAGCCTTCATAATACCGCTGACAAGACGGTTGGTAAAAACGTTCTGGCCAACGGAAACAAACAGTGCACCACCAAACGTCTGTGCAAACATAACCACAACAGTTCCCACCGCCACATCTTCCAATTTCAAGACAACCTGGGCTGCGATGAGGGCAAGTTGGAATCCCAGCCCCAAGCCCGCTCCGTAGAGGACCTGGTAGCCAATCCATTTCGCAGAACCCGTGTTGGTGGTAAAAGTGGTAAGTAATCCGGCACCAATGGAAGACATGATCACCGACAAGTAGGCAAACGGAACATAGTATCCAAGGGAGGTGATACCGATTCCGCAAAGCAAGGAGAAAACTACCAGTGCCAAAACAAGGGGAATGGCCATGATCCCTGATTTTGTAGCTGAAGCACCCTTGATTGCTTGAAACCAAATAGGAATATAGAAAACGATGATGAAAAACGAGGAGCCGATAGAGAAGGCAAGGAAGGCGCCTGCAGCGATAGAGCGCTGCTTGATAATACGCGGAGGGACGGTTGCGTTTTCTCCTTTGAAAATTTGGATGCCGACGAATACACTCATGAGGAGAACAAAGAAAATGAACAAGATGATGATGCGCCAGTTACCCCATGGGTATCTAGTTCCACCCCACTGGAGCGCAAGGAGGAGGCAGATGACACCGGGCATAAATGCTGCTGCACCAAGGGGATCAAGCTGCAGTAGGCGTTCTTTCCAGGTCAGAGTCGTATTCAATTTCTGCTTAGGGTTCTTGAGGAAGATCAGGATGGCAAGAATCGTGACAGCGCCGATAGGAAGGTTGATGTAGAAGCACCATCTCCAGGAAACGTGGTCTGTGAAAGCACCTCCCATCAGGGGTCCAATAACAGAGGCAATACCATACATAGAACCAAAAGCACCGTTGTCTATTTGTTAAAAACAGAGAAGCATAAGCTGAGGTAAATGCCAACAGGAAAATGGAGCAGACTTACAGATTGGCCGCTGTTCTAGTGGAACCGTGTATGCAATGATCACCAAAGCACCGGAGAAAATCCCAGATGCGCCCATTCCAGCAACAGCACGGCCGATGATCAAAGCGGTAGAATTGGGCGCTGCTCCGCAGACAACTGAGCCGATTTCAAAGACGGCAATAGCGACTAGAAATACCCATTTTACAGGGAAGAAAGTGTATATTTTGCCAAAAACCAACTGAAAAGCGCAGGTCGTGAGGAGGTACGAGCTTCCATACCAGCCTACATCTTCGAGAGCGTGGAAATAGTCCGTGATTCGGGGAATAGCAGTCGCGATGATTGTATTATCCTGAGGTAACAGTTAGTTTTCGTGGGTAGACTTGGTGACGAGTGAGGAGGCACCTACAAGCGCAACCAGAAGAATAGCTAGACACAGGCCCACGACAATGATGAGGAGCGTAATTCCAGACGCGTATTCTGGCTGCTCCTCCTCATCATCCTTCTCCTCTGTATTGGCTACCTGCGTGTCAAATTTTTCCGGCGCGTTTTCCTCAGTTGCCTCAGTGGGCGGGGGGTCTGCATTCGCATTCATTTTGGCCTTTTCAGACTGCAACGCTGCGAAAGACTCGTTCTCACTGGGCACCACAGTGGTGGTGGTAGACTCAGGCGCGTTGGACGGGGCCGTTTGCGCCTTGGTGAATTTGCTTGCCCAAGACTTCATGATGCCACAGAGGGAGCGCAATTCAGCGAGGAGGAAAATAAGGAGGATCCAAACAATGAAATTATTCGATAATCAGGTCAGTGAAAAACAGGCAACCAACACGCAAACATGACCGTGATGGATTTTGATTAGTGATATGATGCAACGAGGTGTGTCCCCTCACAAGGCCACAACACAGGATAGAAAAAAAGCGACCGTCGACAAGAAGGGGGGAAAGACAGGGCTTGAAATAATAAGAAGAATAGTACTCGCCCGCTACGACTCTGCGACAAGGGCTCAAGATGACGGCAGGCGAAAAAAAGAAAGGCAGAAAACCGCCGGAAGGGAAATGCTTCCGAGCATAAAAACGCCTCTGGCGCAGGGAAGTGCTGGCGCGAACCGTCGCAGTAGTGTCAGCCTCCATCGCTCGTGTAAGATTGCTTTCGGACGCCACCACCACCACTGACTGGTGCGTGGGCCTCTGC
This sequence comes from Ophidiomyces ophidiicola, assembly GCF_022830035.1. NCBI lineage: Eukaryota > Fungi > Ascomycota > Eurotiomycetes > Onygenales > Onygenaceae > Ophidiomyces > Ophidiomyces ophidiicola. The sequence goes on from NW_026054680.1 coordinate 75,640, forward strand.
GGTGTCAGGGGAGCGACGACTAATCATCTCGACTGCGACCGGGCGATGACTCTTCGCATCCAGGGGCCGGCCTGCCAAGACGAGGGTGGACGGAGCAGTGAGTTATGTAGTTACTCCGTACTCCGTACTGCATGCCCGCACGGGCGCCCCGATCTGCACGGCAAGGGCCGCACGCTGCGCTGCGTTGCATTTGTATGCACGGAGTCTTGTTCTCGCATCACCAGACTCGATCTCGGACGACGAAACGGGCCTGGTATTATGTTTGTGTCTGCGGCGGGCTTCGACGGCCAGAATACGGCATGCTGTCGTCGCTGCACGCGTGTCTTGGGGCTGCTCCGTACGGAGTACTCCGTAGCAATCGCTGCGTCGTTATTGTCATTTATTATTATTTATTATTCCCTCGCTTGCACGCTGCACGACAGCTTCCCGCCCGTTATTCCTGTCTGCATGCCCGTCGATCAGATCCGGCCCCGAAGTGGCCCGCCGCCCCGAGATTTCCCGGCGGCCGCGGAATACGGAGTATCCACGCCGATACGGCTGACATACCGTACTAGCGACGTACCTAACAGTACGGAGTACGTAAGCAAAGTAAACAGCGCAAACACTACGACACAGCAGACTGCAGAACACGCGCCGCCAGCCGCCCCAGCACGCGCGCCTTGTCCTCCTGCGGCAGCTCCTGGAACACTTCATACACGCTCTTCCCCTTCTTGTCCCGCACCGCCCCCAGCCGGTTGCCCGCCACTCCGCCCGCCACCGCTCCGGGGAAATTCGCAACGATGAATCCAATCGCCGCTCCGCTCAGCCCGCCCACCACAGACCAGAAATATCCCCCTCCTCCTCCTCCGCCCGCCCCCGTCTCGTCGCCCGCCGCCATCCGTTCCTCGCGCAGCATCTCTTCGAACATAGTTCCAAACTGGTCCGAAGCAAACGACTCCGACTCCGGTGGTGGGTGCGCGCTGGTCCACGAGGACTCGGCAGAGTGAGAGCTGCGGCGTGCGTCGTCGTACTCGCGGCGCCGCTGTGGATCCGAGAGAACATAGTAGGCATCGTTAATTTGTTGGAATTTCTTCGTGCGAGCTGGCCGGTCGGGCGACGTGGCTGGCACGCGGTCAGGGTGGTATTTGAGAGCAGCGCTATCAGTCGCAGTACCCGTCAGTCATCATTCGCGATCCTCAAGAAGGTCGCGAACCGTTTGTAGGCATTACGAATTTGGTGCTGCGTGCCAGAGGGATCAACCTCCAGGATTTTATCTAGTCTCCAATTAGCGGAGGTATCTAAATAATATCTGGCTTGCCAGTTTATCTTCAGCCGTACAATAATCCATACTGGAGTCTAAAATAAATGCTAGTCAGTAGATGTCTCCCAACAAAACTAGAGGAAAAGCCCACCTGTCATTTTGTGACGGTAAATTATACCAAATCTAGTCTATCTTTATTAGGCACATATATGTAAGTGATATTTGGTGAGTACGAATTACAGGATAAGTTGGCGTTCAACGCGATGACGTTGTTGCAACTGGGAAATGGCGCTAAAATCTCCTTATGTCAGCCTCCGCGTCTATTCATTCACGTGATTATTTACATAAGATGGTTAACTAGCCCCATCGGCCAATAGAGCGCGGAGCTGACACGGGAAGACCCACACGCGTCTCCTTGGTTCAGCCTCCCAGCCACCTCTTGCGCAAGGGAAGTGTTGACTCCGCATGGAGATCAGGCTGGGATAATTAACCGCTACAAACTGCAATTGAGCTTCTAAGATGTGTGGTGAGGAAAAAGCTTGCTGATTTATGCGCCGGGACTGTTGAGATTGTGATCGCGGCCAGCAAAGCGATTCAAATCAAAATTCATTCCCTCCAAAGGATCGCAGATTCTCCGTTGATAACTCTCTTACAATGAGTTGGCTTTACCCCTTCTCTGGCAGTTCCTCGCGCCGGAATCGTTCTCGGGATCGCCATTCCTCTCGCCATCACTACTCCACCACCCCTTCCCTCTTCAGTTTGGGCAGCTTTGCCAACCGCTCCGATGCATCTTCCATCTTTTCCTCCGGCGGCGGATCATCATCGCGTCGGGCCCGTCCACGGTCGGGATTCGTGGCGCGCATGGTACATAAGATCAAGCGGTTATTCCGGCAGATTGTGCATTACGCAAAAAGGCATCCAACAAAAGTATTTTTGATGGTGGTGATGCCATTGATCACTGGGGGCGTATTACAGAAGCTCTTGGGCGCAGTCGGGGTGAGGGTGCCGAAATCGCTGATGGGAGGTGCTGGTGGTGCCAGCGCTTGGGGAGCATCGAGAAGTGGGAATGGGTACGAGACTGGAAGCAGTGGAAATGGAATCGGCGAGAGCTTGAATGGGCTGGTGTCTCTTGCAAAGATGTTTTTGTGATCATTTTCCTTCTTGACTTTTTTATTTTTTATTTTGATATCGATCATGGCGGGCTTATCAGGCTCGGGGCGGAATATGCACGGCAATTTTGGGCCTATTCATGGCGAGATACCCAGGTTAATGTGGCATCAGAATGGGAGCGGTGTTAAACATACCATGTTTTTTGTCTATCGCATTGGAAAGAAATTATGAGCTTCAATGAAGAGATGGACCACACCCATTGGTTTCCTTTATCAATGAGCCTTCTTCGGCCACTTTTTGAATAAGCGTTGATGCAATTGACAACACTGTTATAGAGCCAAAGATTTGGATGTAATTAAATGTTTTTAAGTGTTGCAGTAATTGTCCTTGCCAAAAGCCTGGCCATACAGCAGTCTAAGATACACTTCTAACAAGCATATGTTCTGCCTGGTTAATGTAGGTGCTACACCCAATCTACCTGTAGCTATATAATATGGAGCTATAGACTCGCCTATCTCAGAAAATGAAACTGTAAAGCAGGAAATGATCGTAGATTCAGAACTTTTGCATTTCATAGTACTCCGTCCATGATAATCTACAATATACCAATTGGTACATATAAAAATAGTCTACAATTCACGTTTTCTTCCCTCTTTTTCGTGCTGCCTTTCCAGAAGCTACCTCCGGTACCGGTATGGCATCGATAGACTCCTCGACAGCAATGTCGCCTTCAATAGCTGGTTGTGCGTCTGGGCCTGAGCCCTTGATGAAACGTCCAACGGTTTTGTCATAGCACCATACAGGGAGTCTATAGACCATGGTATCTCTAATCGTCGGCTTTCTGATTTCATTCACATCGAGAAGAAACTCTGCCTTCTCTCCCTCCTCCGTCTCCTCTTCGAGAAAGACGTTGCCAGCGGCATCGACGATTAGAACTTTTCCGTTCTCAGCGACAACCCTCTTTCTGTCCCCAACCGATGTGACGACGTTGGTTGGTGTAGCAGTACCCGGAGATCCTTCCTTCTTAGCTTTCTTATTCTCTTTACGACTTTCTTTCTCCATCATCCTCTTCTGTCGTCGATTCATAACAATCGGCTCCTCCGCAGCCTCGTCAGTTATGGGCTCTGTAGTAGACGCCTTATCGTCATAATTTCGCAAGCTACCTAGGCCTTGAATGCCTAGCTCGTCGCCCCAGGCAGCCCGGCGAGCATGTCGGACATATCTATCCACGAACTCAACCTGTCTTTTCCAGCTGAGAACAAGTGCCAGATAATGAGCAGCACCGCCAAATGCGAGAAAAAGACCAGCCAGAACACTGCCCAGTCCAGGGCGGAATCGAGAATAGTAGTATCCGGTTCCCTTCCACTTGGGGAAACCGTTATTCAAGAAGTAGTCGTATCGCTCTCGCTCCGGGCCTTTAAGAATATCGTGAATTATACCGAGCCGTGCAAAGCGCTCGGTGGCCTGCTTTGCTACCTGTTGGATTTCTCGCTCCGAAGGCCGTTTTCCAACGTGCACGCCGGGCTTTGCCTTACCGGATGGTTTTCGAGTAGGCTTGGCACGAGATGCAAGGAAGGCACGTTTGGCCTTATCTGGATGGAGTTGCTTCGATCTTTTACGGAACGCCTTCGACAGATCCGACTGACTAACGCTGGGCTTCACACCCAAAAAATCTGATGACGATCAGTCTATGATGATGGATGTGTGGAAGGGGCTAAAGGGAAACCCAGTCATACCGTAGAAGGTGACATTGACACCCTCCGCAAGCATAATCTCCTCGCGCAGCCGGAATATTTCATGGTCTATGCAGGGACGAGAATGTCAGTAGTCGGGCCACGGGCAAGATGAGCAGCACATGCCTTCTTTTGTCCACGCAGCAACAACAGCAACGAAGCCAACAAGCAGGAGTAAGACGCGGAGCAGGGCGGACTGCCTCATTTTGGGCCGGGGCCGGCAGACAAGGCCCGTGGAGAAGGAGAAGGTCGAAGGGAGACTGTAATTGGTGATTTTCTTGACAAACAGACAGCCAGCCAGACGAAAGGCCACATTACCGCTTAGTTACATGACAGCGTCCGGTTTTGCAAGCGTATTACGGGGTACCTTTGGCCCGACGTGGACCAATCGCAGCAGCCGGCGCCAGCTGGCACCATGGAAGGTTGACTAAGCTGCCAGCCTCGTCGGCCTCCCCAGCCCCTCTACATATCTTTCCTGGCCTCCCTCCTGTTTTTTTCTGTCCTCAGATGGCTCCGTTTGCCAGGCCGCTTCTCGCAATGGAGGCGTCTTGAGGTAGTAATTCTGCCTCAGGATACCTTCACTGCAGCCCGGCTCTAAGCCAAGCGCCTCCCTGCCTCTCCCTTCCCCGCTAACAATTGCTCGAATTGCCCCAGAGTGTTCCCGCCCGCCCAGTACCCGCTCACGCTGCCTTACATAACCATCCCGGTCGTCCAGGGACGAGCGCGCTAACCCAAGTGCAGCCTAGTACGGGGAAAACGAATTGTGGCCGCAAAAAAGTCAAGAACAGGAATCTCGCAGCCTGGCTTGCTCTTCCACGCTCTGGCCGTCTTCTCTTCATCAGCTTGCTCTTCTACCAGGCATCTGCATATTAATAAAGAGTCAGTTCCTTGTTTTTAACTTCGTCGGTCGTCTGCTGTGTCTCTGCACAGCTTAACCAAGTCTTGTTTTGCGCATTTTACAATAGAAGACATTTAATTAACCCAGCTTGCTTGACCCGACAGCTTTCATTTTGAACCCCCATCAACATGGCCGCCCTTCAGATCCCTCTCGATGCCTTGACATCTCGTTTCAATTTCGGCGATCGCTTCAGCAGTGTTCGTTCGCAATCCGTCTCTTCGCGGTTTGCCAACCTTAGACCGATTTCCGAATTCTTTGATGTCAAGAGGTTATCGAAACCAGCCAATTTCGGGGAAATGCAGAGCCGTTTGAACTACAACCTAAGCTACTTCTCTAGCAACTACATTGTCATTTTCATTATGCTAGGAATCTACAGCTTGCTCTCGAATTTACTGCTTCTGTTTGTCATAATCCTAATCATCGGCGGAACCTACGGAATCGGCAAGCTTGAAGGTCGGGATCTGGATGTTGGTTTTTTCAGAGCAAGCACCTCGCAACTTTACACCGGCCTTCTGATTGTCACAGTCCCACTGGGTATTTGGGCATCTCCCATTGGTGCTGCTTTGTGGCTTATTGGTGCTACTGGAGTTACTGTTTTGGGGCATGCTGCGTTTATGGATAAACCAATCGAGAATGCTTTTTCCGAGGAGGCGGTCTAGGTGGTCGGCCGCGATCTCCATACGATATGCCCCAATGGGGAAGACCACCAGGGGCACGAATGGGGAGGAGCTTCAGGAGTAGCAGGGGTCGGTGGGATGAAGTGCGGGTGGACGAAATTGAAAGTGAGGACAGTGATATAGAGGGAGTGCCCTTACATCCAAGAGCGATTCGCAACCGGCGGCTCCGTTCGAACGAGCTAATGGATGTAGCGAACGGAGAGTCCAGCGAGAGTGACGATGAAAGTTCTGACGACGAACATAACGATTATGTGCTGGACGATACTTCTCAGGACAGCACTCTTGCCTATGCCATGGAGCTTGCAATGCGAGATCGAGAAGAAGAGCTTGTAGAGAGGGCATTAGATCGAATCCGACGTGCACAGGTATTGGGAAAACGCAAAGTTAGGCTCTCTTCACGTGAACTAGAGGCATTGGAAAGACGACGAATGCACAGTGAGGCAGCAACTTCGAGCTTGCGGCGCACCAAAACTAGCCGGGTCAAGGTGAAGAACATCCATCCGTCAACCGTGCCAACCTCTAGACTCAACACACTTTGGGCACCCGAATCGGGATACACTTCTGCGGTTGAAACTCCCTCGGGATACTACGTGTCAGCGTCGTCGACAACACAGCCTCGCCCTATAACGCCAACATTACCTTCACTGCGCTTATCTCAACAGAATGGCTCACCGCGAGTACCTGGCGCATACGCATTCCCGGATGACCCATCTAGTCGCCCGGCATCATCGGGAAGACTCCAGCCTCCGCTTCTATCAGAGGAGCCACAGCGTGTGCAGCGTTCAAGGTCTTCATCCAACGCCGCTCCCTTCGTATCCCCCACCTACCAATACCTCCCTACACAAGTATTGCCATTCGATCCACGGTATCCCATGCCTGCAAGCCCCGGCTATAATCTTTCCACACCACCCGAAACCATATTTCAACCTGTCTATCGACCTGCATCCGGAGAATCCTATGCGAACCGTACTGTATCGAATCATGACAACTCGCCGCAGCCAGCTGCCACTACTGGCAAACCAACCCAGCAACGCACAGTCAGCGGGAGCACTAATAATACAACCAGTAGTAGCGACAATGGTGTGAAAGTTGACCCGCTGAAAGAGGCCAAAGAGCCAGCAAAGAGTAAGGCTCGAAAAACAACCGGTACGGTTAGAGGGAGGATGGTTCGCGTGCGTACCCGCAAATAAATCCCGATTCTGGGTAGGCTATGGCTCTAGCTTCTTTATCCTCATTGTGGCCCTAGTTTAACTTCTTTCTTATGTTTGGGCTGTGTATCTGTGGGAGTTCGTGTGGTATATTAATGGATTGTGAACTGAGTTTGTTTTCCACGCCTTTTTTATGCACACTGTCTCTGAGACGCGCTGTTTATTTTCTAAAGATTTACTTTGCTTAATATACTCATCATCCAAAACAACAGCCTTCACTTTCTCAATAGTCCAGGAGAATTCTCTATGAGAACTACTCTAAACGGCATCATTTTGTAAATTTGGAGTGTTTTGAGACATAGGGCTGACGGCCCCAGCTGGCCTTAGTGCCACTACCGGCTGATGAAGCCGAAGACGCCACCAACAGCAAAAGCGAGCCTTGAGACATGAATAATTAATAGAAAGTAGGCTACAGAATACGCAGCACTACTAAAAGTAAACACGAACAAGGTCAACCTGCACAGCCTGCACAACAAACTGATAGTCTGACTAAGAACGCGTGGCCGGTTCGGCTGATGACGTCGATCCGGGACTGCGAGACAGCACAGCTCGGCGTAGATCGCGTGGTCACAACTCTTGTTTTAGATAGTTAGTTAGCCCATTTCATTGATAGCTCCGGGTTCCGCTCATCCTATGTTGGCTTCCTTTTATTTCCTACCCTGTACTCCATAATTCGAATTTAGAGTGTTTAATTTTCTCGTTGATTTTTGCCGGATTTCTTGCAACGATGTGGCTGCTGTCTTACTGGTTGTTCCCAGTGATAGCATCGGGGATGTGGCTTGGTGAGTGAGCAGAACTTGGAAATCCCTTCACAAATACTTGTCGTTAACAACCATGAAGCTACTATCTTAACGCTTCTGATTGTATGGTCGGCGGATGGTTATCCCCGATATTCTTCCATGGAACGGGGACAAACAATTGCGTGCGCCTCCCAGAATACATATTTGGTATTATCCAGTGCCTAACTTGTGTCCGCAGGTATATCTCTGATGTCGCCGCACAAGGTCTCAAACCATTATTTATAACCGGGTGTACAATTACTGGAGTATTCTTCTGCCTTGGGTTCGTGTCAGAACGCTGGCTGAGGCACCGTCGCCGGCTGGTGCCGAACAAAGGAATGCTAGACAAAGGATTTTCCATTCTCGCTATTATATTCGCAGTTCTTGGAGCCCTTGGCCTTATACTTTTATCAATATTTGACACCCTGCGGTTTAAACACCAGCACAACGGGTTTCTTGTATTGTTTATGTGAGAGACCACTCCAAATACCGACCGCAAAGCCAGATAAACTAATCCCACGTTCTAGTGGCGGATATCTATTGAGCGCGATTTTTGTTTGTCTCGAATACCTGCGACTTGGGATTCATTACCGAGAACACCGTATTCTTACTATCAGCTTTTGGGTAAAGCTTATCTTCATCATAATTGAATTGACCCTCGCCATTGCCTTTGGTGTAACTGGCCGGGGAAAAGGTCGAAAGAACCAGGCCGCTGTCATTGAATGGGGTTGGTACCAACTGGCTCGCTTTATTTTTACGTCTGGCTTACATGCACGACAGTCATTGCGTTCATCTTCACGTTCTATATCTTATCCTTCATAATTGACATTCTTCCGTCTATTCGCACAAGTTGGCATGTACCACAGGGTCAACGCCCCCCAGAAATGGCTTCGGTTACCTACCCTGGCGGTCAACAAGCTCAACAAAATATTTCTTATGAACAGCCACTCACGGCTGAATCAACGGGAGAGATGGGTAACCGGTACTGTGGGCCAGTCGTAAACAGCGGAGTAGGATCCAGTCGAGTCGAAACAAATGGCTACCAAACAAACGGCGATATATATGATCGAAGCCGGCCTAGAGAAAGGCCCACAAACTTTTAAATCTTTGGCACTTACATCTATGAAACACGAAAGTTGATTATACCAGGCTATCCATTTATGATGTTTATATACAATTTAAAAACCGAGGGTGGATGGTTTTCCAGGCGAGGGTGGCGTTGGTTCAACAGTAGTGTTGACCCTTTATTCCCTTAAGTCCGTTTTGTAGCGTTCAAGCGAATACCTGTTACTCTGTATTTTTGGTTTCATGGGCGGTTCTCTAGTTGAAGGTGGAGTATAACTATGTACTAGGTACATACATATCTGGAGTAGAAGACCCAGCTGCTAGTTAGATAACTAGTCGAAGCTATTCAGATGTTCTCCATACAGAGAGGTACCTGTTACTACAACAATTAACTAAAGGTTACCTAGTTATTTAACTAACTAGTTAGTTAACTAAGTTAACTAGCTGACTAGCTAACTAGTGGTTATACGGGGGTAAATTAGTGTGTGTTATAACCTGCGTTACCTCCAATTAACTCTATGCAAGACAATGTTGTGAATACTGACTCAAGTTGTGGCAACCAACAATGATAATATTACACAATTGTTGTTTCAATGTTGTGCTGGGTTACTATGTAGTGGTTATGTTGCCACTACCATAACATTACAGTATTCCACAGATCTGAAATTCCAGTATGGAAGGAGAAACTGGAGAACCATAAGGTTCACCACCTCCTCTTCTAGGATAGTAGAAATCACCTACTACTAACTAGCCTAGCTAGTAGAATAGTAGAAAATCACATAGGCTTCTACTGTAGAAGAGAGTTAGTGAGTGCCTTAGAGATTTAAAAAAGATAAATGAAAATTTTTCATCTACTGATCATTTTCTTATTAGATTCAAAAATATTGTTATTATCATATAAAGATTGACATTACTAATTTACTATATAGTAGATTCAACATAGTAAGCTTTTATTATATAGTAGTTAAAATACATAGTAGTTACTGTAGTCAACATTGAAACTACAAGATGGTGGTAATGGTTACATAACAGCTTGGAAAATCAGTAACCCAATGGTAGTGCAGAGATCCGATTCTGCTATGGTATAGACTCTCAGTCACATGATCATCACGTGCTCCTGTATCATCTCCAGTGATAGCACCAGACATATTTGGCATATATGGATACGTGAGAGTCAGCCGAGGTATTTACATGGCCTTCTGAGGCTATATTAAAAACTAGCAGTAAAGTAGTAAGTCAAAAATTGTTACTATGAAACTACTCCGTACGGAGTACGACGCCTTTGTTGGTATTACGTAACGGCTCGGAAAATCGGTATTCTGGTTGCCTTCTGGAACGCAGCACTCTTCCGCACACTTCCCTGCATCTTTCACACTGTTTATCCAAGGCATTCTCTAGTTCACATTATTGCGATAGTAGAGAGCTCCTCCTACCGCTTTGCCAATCGAAATGGCCCTTCCCGAAGTGCATCATCTTTTTCACCGGCCCATCGCTGATCATTCATTTTCAGCAGACAAACAGACACTCGCTGTTGCCAAAGAGAACGTGGTGGAGCTTTATCAGAAGTCCGGCAGCAAGTTTGCTTTGACCGATGAATTGAAAGGGCATGACAAGACCATAACAAGCGTGGACATCTCCTCGCGTAGTGGGAAAATCGTAACTTGTTCTCAAGGTACTATTCAGGCGCAATAAGCCGCCTCATGGGTTTCCCTACTGATTTAATAACGAGAAAATAGACAGAAATGCCTATGTGTGGGATCTCACAGCATCTGGCTGGAAGCCTACACTTGTATTGCTTCGGATTAATAGAGCGGCCACATTTGTCCGATGGTCTCCCTCAGAGCAGAAATTTGCCGTTGGGTCTGGGGCTCGGGTTATTGCCATTTGTTATTTCGAGGAAGAGAACGATTGGTGGATTTCGAAACACCTCAAGAAGCCTATTCGAAGCACTATCACTACGTTGGCCTGGCATCCCAATTCCGTCATTCTCGCAGCTGGGTCAACGGATTCTCACGCTCGAGTATTCTCGAGTTTCATCAAAGGGATCGACGAGCGCCCTCAACCCACAGCATGGGGGGAACGACTTCCGTTCAACACAGTGTGTGGAGAATTTTTAAATGACTCTGCTGGGTGGGTGCATGACTGTGCCTTTTCACCCAGTGGAAATGCTCTTGCATTTACATGTCACGATAGCAGCGTCACAGTTGTTTATCCCAGTGCACCGGATCAGCCCCCAAGGGCAATGCTAAATGTTAGCACCCGACTATTGCCGTTTATGTCCTTGATCTGGAATGGAGAAAGCGAAATCATAGCAGCGGGCCACGTGAGTAACTCATGTGTGTTACTATAAACCCTTTCTAATGCAGCCTAGGATTGCGAAATATATCGTCTTAATGGCAACGAGAACGGCTGGCAGCTGGCTGGGTCCCTTGAAACGAAAACTAGCCCAAGTGTTGGTGCTATTCGTGAAGAGTCTGCGCTGAATAAGTTTCGCCAAATGGATCTTAAAGGCAGTACAAAAGACGATTCTAGGTTGCATACTTTGCACCAAAATACCATCACCACTCTCCGTATATACGAAGGAGAAGGGGGGCGGGTGAGAAAATTTAGTAGTATGTGGTACTTCTTCTCTTATTATCTGTGTACTTACGCTTTTTAATAGCAAGTGGTGTTGATGGAAGAGTTATTATCTGGGAAATATAAGAGCTATACCCACTACCGTTTCCAGTGGACGAGTACCCCAGATCTTGGCAACTAATGAGTTGACTGGTTAGTTAACTAATTAACTAACTAATTGCTGATTAATCAATTAAGCTTCTTCACATCTTAAAAATGATCAAGTACTCCGTAACAAGTAGACCTCATCAAAAGTAGCCGATCAAATAAGTATGAAGTTTTTATTACCAATTTAATGATACAATTTCCAATGTGCATGATCCCTTTATCCTCAACAGACTTAATCCGTACGATCTTCTGTTTGGCGACAGCGGTAGTGTTGCTATTTTCTACAATCGTAGAAACATACGTCAGCGATAGACCCCTCTCCCAGGAGCTATTTAACTCTCTTGATGAGCTTGCTCGAATAGTTGATATCACCTACTGTGTTGGTACAATAGGAATATACCCCCCATTTCAGTGTGCAGGCCGCTGTAAAGAATTCAAAGGTTTTGAGTTAGTAAAGGTAAGCAGGAATCACTTCTACTCATACACTCACGATTGAAGAACAGTTAATTAACTGAAGAGGATGGGCTGAGCTAGACCTGGAATACGGGTCCCTTTCTCTCCGATTCATGCGGTTACCTCGCCCTTTCCCATCCCCCATGGCCAAAGCGGGTTATCGTGGCTTTTCGAGGCACATACTCGATTGCAAACACCATCGTTGATCTATCTGCCATTCCACAGACCTACGTACCTTATCCGGGGCTATCTCCTCCAAATAATAACGGTAGACCATGTGTGAACTGTACCGTGCACGCTGGCTTTATGACTTCCTGGAAACATACGCGCACATTTATATTGAAACCTTTGACGGATATACTCGCAAGGTTTCCAGATTATGAGCTCACTGTGGTCGGACACTCCCTTGGTGGAGCTGTCGCCGCGCTCGCGGGTTTGGAGTTCCACACCCGGGGCTGGACACCGCAAATTACGACATTTGGGGAGCCAAGGATAGGGAATCGCAAGCTAGCCGAGTATTTGGACGAAGAGTTTACTTTATCCGCCGACGAGCCGCCCCCGGATCCTAAAGGAATGCGGTCATCTTTTCGCCGTGTCACCCATATAAATGACCCTGTACCTCTTCTTCCGCCGTCGGAATGGGGCTATGCTCCGCATGCCGGAGAAGTGTTTATTTCGAAACCAGATCTACCACCAGCATTAGAAGATCTCCGTCATTGCAGTGGTGATTCAGACCCGAACTGCAGCGCTCAAAGCGATAGGCAGGAATTGATGTCCAGCATTGAATATTTTAGGCAGACCCTTTCGGACTTTGACTTCCGCCTTCGTGAGGAAGGGGTAAATAACCAGTTAGAAGTTCCAAAGCAATTTTCCATGATGATACCAGTTCAGTACAAACTTTGGGAGTTGTTTTTTGCCCACCGGGACTACTTTTGGAGACTAGGCGTGTGCCTACCAAAACCCGAAGATTGGATTCCTGGATGGGATGATTCGAAACCGTGGTGGAAGTGGAAATGGAAATGAACCTTAGCGTAGCCCGGAAAAATGCGTGCAGGGATATGTATGTGTACATATATGTACATGTAATATAACTATGTGGTCGGAAGCGCCGCCAGACTTTTCGGATTTTTTTCGAGAATTGGAAGGTTGAGATGCAGTTCACTATATCCCCAACGCTAGAAGTGCCATTCTTCTGACAATGAGCTGTAGTTTGATTTTACTATACATTAATTATACCTATATTTGATGAATATTCGAACTACTGGTTCACATGCCAGGTTTTAGAATTGAATTACATATTTAATTGCTAACACATAAAGAGCATAGCTAGTCAATGGTTTTAAAAAAGAAAAAATAGAGAGTCTAGTTACTAGAATGGAACGACTTCATCTCTCATTGCAATCATTCCTCATTAGTATGTATCCCATTTACCTCCCAAGCTCCAAGCTAGGTACAATGACAGGGCCATATTTAACAACATTCCCAAAAGCACCCTCTCCTTGAACTAGGAAGTCAACTGCAAGGCTAAGTTTCGGGAACGCACCAGGCGTGTTCCCATTCTGAGGGTGTTGTGGCGAAGATATACCGGTATACGCCGCATTTACTGAATCGGGGTCATATCCAACAATGGCCACATAGTTCCGCCGACCCATTAATTTCCGATGTTCACGATGTTGACCAGCAACATCATTTTGGAAAATTTCAATCATGTCCTCCTTTGTGTCACTGGGCTGAGGAGGTGTTGATCTTTGGCCATTTGCTGGTATGTAGAGTGGTTTGTTGTTGCTGTGTAGGAGTCTGAGAATATAGGAAGGGGGTGGAGCATTCACAACAGAGGATGAGATGATTTGATACATGGTCTTATGATCAGTAGGATGCGAAGGGTCGTGAACAAGGCCAGCTCCGCAGCAATTAACGGAGCCCGAAAGGAATGTCATACGGATGTTCCGCTGGTGAGCGATTCCTTGTAGAGTACGAATGAGATAGGTTCTTTCTAGATCCTGTATTCGTTGTAAGCGACAAAAAGTTCCTTCACGTACGTATAACAGACATACCTTTGATTCATGAGTCCACTGGTCTCTTAATTCATCTAGAAGGTCAATATCTCCGAATGGGTTCAGAACGCCCCCCATTAAACCCGTCTTCCCTACTGCTTTCTTGACAGAATTAAACCCAGAGCCGACAGCGCCTTTAGCACCGACGACACCGGCAACGGAGCTCGTCACTTTGCCAAGCATGTTATATGCCCCAGTGACTGCCTTTTTTCCAGTAGCAACTGTTTGCACTAGATGTTCGGCAGTTTCCAGGCGTGGATATACAAGAGGCACAGGAATCATCCAGAGACAATGCTGTACAGAGGGAGGAAGCATGGCGACTTTCGGGAAGACTCCTTGATAAGTAGGGCCAGCCATTACTTGATGTGGGTTTCGTTCTGATCGGCAGTCTATTCCAACAACAGCGATTGCTGGGCCTAAAAACTTGACAAAATGCCATCCAGTCCCAGTAATGGTAAATAGGTCAGTATCGTCCTTGACATGACGCAGCACCTCAAGAGTTGTATGATGCTGGAATAACAAATACATTTCGATGCCAATCCGGCCAATATTCTTGAACATATTCGAGAATTGCATATAATCCGGGTATGAACCAAAGCCATGAAATCTAAAGAAGTCAGTGTTCGGCTATGTTTCAGTTGAGCTGGGAGCTGAAAACATACATATCATGATCATCCACCTGTAGTATATGGGGGATTTGTGCAAATGCCTCTCGTAAGTGTGGCTGGTCAAAATGGCTTGTATAGTAATGAAAATAAGCATGAGTGATATCTTCTTCCAGCGCGGCTGTCCAGGCTGTGGCTTTTCTAGCATCTTTCCCACTGATAGCAAGCCATTGTTTGAGAGACGGCAGCTCTTTCCAGAGACGATCCGCATTTACTTGGCCGCCAAGCCCCAAATGAGCATGGAAGCCACCACATTCCACATGTTTCTGCATGATATCTTTCCACATGTATCCGACGCCCCCAACCTTTGCTCGCTCATTGGCATTGACATTCATCGAAAAATCATTACCCGAAGTAGCAATGAAGCGCCAGTTTGTTTCATGCTGCCCAGCCACAAGAAACTCGTAGCGGGTGCAACCGAGATGGGAGGTAATAGCGTAGGTCCATTTTGCGCCCGGGGAGTCATCCATTGGCAAATCAATATCATACCTATAGAATGTCCAGCGTCGGTGTGCTGCAATGCTGACAGCGGATAGTTGGCGAGGGTTCGGGGAAAGATCCACGCTCTTATGGATATGTATCGTGGGCGGCTGAGGAGCATCGGTTACAAGGAGAATCGAACCTAGCCACAGCCCATGTTCCATGTCCATATTCTTATATCGTAAATATGGACCAAAATATACGCCATTGGTAGGAGAGACCTTGTACAGCTCGATACCACTAGTCGGCGGGGGGCCATTATATCCACTATTAAAGCTCATCACGCTTGGTTCGTATCCTGGGCTCATCGGCATTCCTGGGGAAGGCATGGGATTACCAAAAGCAGATATTCCCGGTGAAACCAAGGGCTTCCCAAAGGTAGATAGGCCAGGTGAGGACAAGCCATGTGCACCAAAATTACTTTGTGCGGGAGAGAGGGGCGTATCGTTTAAATTCAATGGTGTTGGGCCCTTTGGAAACTCCCACTGCGTGGATTGTGTGGGCAAGTGAATGTAATAGTACTGTCCGGAATTTGGATCCAAGTGTGCTATCCAGCCCTCAGGTAAGGGCGGAGGTGATGCCGGGGTAGGCGTCGGGGGTGGGTGTGACGCAGTTCCGCTCTGGCTAGGCTGCTGCATTGTTCCGGCTACCTGCTGTTGCTGTGATTGTTGCTGTTGTTGCTGCTGCCTTGAATCATTTGCGAACGCAGGATGGCTTTGAGCTAATGACTGAGTAGCAGCTCCTCCAACACTGCTAGCTATCACAGCTCCCACTGACGGTTGCTGTATGGCTTGGCTTGCACTGCGCTTATCGGTAGCGTAGCTTTGAGGAGTGACACCGGCCAAGCTGGAGTATGCTGGAGGGGGAGATGCTGTCATATTCAGGCGCTGAAGGTCGTCTTCGAGATTATTTGTAGTTGAATTTGAATATTGAGTGGGATTGCCCAGTAATGGCTGCTGCGGCTGCCTTTGGGGTTGCTGCTGAGTATTTACTCGGCCAGGTGTTTGGGTTGGGCCTGGAGTACTGACCGGAGTTGCGCCTTGATATACCTGCGGGGGGCCATGTGGCTGAGTTCCTGGCTGCTCGGTTGGCGTCCATGGTCGCGGCTGTTGTTGATGCGGTTGTGCGAGGGGCTGAGAGTGTGTGGGGGTGGGATATCTGTTTGGCTGTTGTGCCGCGTATTGGTTTGCCCGCTGCTGTGCAGCAAAATTATGGGCATTGAAGTTGTTTAGTGTAGCCGTTCCAGCGATGCCGGATGCCGCGTATCTGGCTTCAATGTCGGAAGCGGCGGACTGACCTGGAGGAATGATAGGAGTTTCTGGGGGCGGTGGAGATCCACGTTGGGCCTTGGTCGTGGATGTGGACGCCGTGGAACTTAGCCGATTGATCGTCGATGCCGGATTTACGGGCTGTGGCAGATTGGAGTTGCTGGGTGGGGGCCAGTATTGCTGTTGAAAGCTAGGAAACGGGTCTGCACTGGTCGAGGTCTTTCGACCCGAGCCAGGGACGACGCTCTGGGCAGGCGTTTCGCGCTGCGGCGGGCGCTGGAACAGACCGTCTCGGTCGGAACCCTCAGGCACAGGCGAGTCCGGGAGCGACTTTGGGACCGCTCCTCTCCTCTCGGCCAGGGTGGGCTGGGCTTGTTTGGATTCGCGCCTCGGGCGCAGCGCATCGGGGATCTCAGAAGAGGCAGGGTGCAGGGACGCAGGCGAACCGCTGCGTGCCGGCTGCTTCGATGCAGCGGGAGGCGGGTCACTGTCGGGATACGGCGGCCGTGGGGTGGCAGCAGGGCCCTGGTCCTTTGCCTGCGGGCGGTCGTCAGGGTATGGCAGAGGCGAGGCGGACGCAGGCGGCTGGGCGGCGCGCGACGGGGACGGCGACTCTCGTTTGACGATGCGCAGCGGGGAGACAGTCGAAGGCGGCGAGGCGAGGAACATCTCGTCCACTGGCTTGCCGCTGGAGGTCATGGTGGCAGGCCGGGGCAGCCGCTGGGCGTCGAGGGCGGGCAGGCGGTTTTATGTCGGTGGTGGTGGTGGTGGTGGTCGTCGTCGTCGTCGTCGTCGTGGCGGCGGGGCACGGCAGCTCGCGCGCGTGCTTGATTGGGCGCGCCCGGCGCTTAACGAAACACGATGACATCGCGTGAGAGCGAGAGAGAGCCGGCGAGGGCGCGCAGGAGACGCGATCCAGCCGAGCCAGTTGCCAGCTCCCCGCGGCCGACGTGCCTGTTGGTTAGTACTCCGTACGGAGTAGTGGTAGTTAGTTCCTCCCATCCTCCAGGCCCGCCAGCTTGTCCGCTGCCGCCACCAACAGCTCCTTCACCGCCTGCGACCGCTCCTCCGCGCCCCAGCGATGCACGGCGTCCCTCCACCCGGCCTCGACGCCCACGCGGCCGCTCGCACAGGCTGCCGTCAACGAGCCCGCGGCCTGTGCCCGTTTGATCCTCGCCGCCTCCACTAGCCCATCCGCGTCGCGGAACAGGAGCCGGTTCGCCAAGGCGGCAACTGACTGGCCGTCCGCCCGGTCGAAAAAGCCTTGAAGGCCGTCGTATAATGCGAGGCGCGCGCGCCTCCCACCAGGGCCAACCGCTGCCTCAATGAGGCCGATGCACTCGTTGGTCTGCTCACTCAAGGCTACGGTGTATTGTCAGCACTGGAACCATACACTCATCTAGTCCGTCCTTACCTGCCGCAGGCGCGCAGGGGTCCAGGCATTTCAACATGCATTCAATGCCAGCCGCGAAAGCGTCGCCCTGGCTCCTACAATCCAACTGTAAGTACCCCTCGGGTTCATCAACTAGAATGTCCAATCTCTTACATGGAGCCTTTGCTTGCAAGGGGGGGATCGGCCGTGTCATGTGCTTTTAGCATTTGCCGAATGATAGTGATGGCCTCGCCCGCTAGTTCTGTGCCCCCAAACTCCTTTCCCAATATCCCCAGGCATTTAAGCGCGTGCGGGCGATATGCCTCGTTGTTTCTCTTTGCTTCTCGAATGGCGATACCCTGCAGTTACCGTCAGTATCGGCTTCTAGGTCGCATTAGCAGGTAGGCAACGAACTATCATCTGACTCTTGATATCTCTTGCCTCTACCAAGGGCAGCCTTGCGCGAGTCGCAAACTCGCCCATGGCTTGTATAACATGCTCTTTTCCCGCCCATGTCTTCCCACCAAGGGCGCGCTCGAGGCCGGGCCACACGGCACGCATTGTCGCCGCCGTACTTAGCCGCGCACTCAAGACTTTCACGACTTTTGCAATAGCAAGGGCAGAGGCATGCTTAATGGCCCAGCGTGGAGAATCCAGTCCGCTATGTGCCAGATCGAGGACTTCTTGTAAATGCTGCGACGCTGCCTGGGGCTCGTTGATAGTATTCTCTAACGCATTCTGAAATGCTTTTCGCACCTCCTCGTCTGTATCATGCTTACCCACGAATACGAACGGCACGAAGCACACCAAAACACGGTTCACCCGGTCATTAGCATGTTTCGAGAGAGAACAGGACAACTCGCCAGCCGCAACTCGCTCCAGTGTACTTTCAGAGTCAAAGTATATTTTCTGAGCATACTCCATGATTTTTAGCATTTGCTCGTCGCTTGCACAACGCATCATGTGCCCAATTGCAGTGCTAAACGCGACATTTAAGGTGTGGTTCCGACCCAGGATATGCGTCTTGGTCAGCTGGATAAATCGGTCGGCATAGGGCTGAAACAAAATTGGCTTTGAGCTTAGTCTAACTAATGCCCGGCACCAGGCTGCCTTGGTTGGTAACCCAATTGCTGACCGGAGGACATTTTCTAGTTTCAACACAACCTCTTTCATACTAGCACTGTCAAGCATATCAAGCAGGTATAGCTCGATGGATTGCATAATAGGGGAATTATTTACCGCATTTAACCTAGCTTTATCGATATCCTGACCCGAAACTCCATATTTATCTGCATTCAAGTATATGTAGTTCATCATTTCCGGTTCCACAGAGCTTAAGGACAAAAGGAATTTTTCTAGTATATCTGGAATGTATGGCCCCAAGGCATTTGTTGGGCTCTTGCGGACTAGTGTAGTCATCGTCGTTATGGAATATATTTGTATCTCCGGAACGTTTGACTCCATACCGTAATGTAAAAGAAATGGTATAAAGCGCTGCAGCATCAGCTGCGTTTTCTCTGAACGAGCTATCCCCTCGTCAAACGACCGGATAAGGGTGTTGCTAAGTGTTTGACATAAATTAAATGCTGCTTCCCGAACACTCGCTTTGATATCGTCTAGCACCTTGAAAGCATTGGTGAGAATATCGCTGAGAAATTTTTCATATTGTTGAACAGGCCTTCCCTGGATCAAATCCGCAATAGCTGCACAGCTGGCTTGTCTAACCCTCCACTCTTTTCCGGCGAGAATGCTTTTCAGCAGATCTTCCATGATTGCATCAAAATGTGAATTGATGACTGCATTGGAATCTTTCACCAGCGTATTCCAAATGTCGTTCATCGACTTTTGCACATTTGGGTTCGGGTCGAACCTGTAACGATATAATTTTGGAAAGAATTTAGGATTTTTGCTAAGATATCCATCTATTCCCGAGTCGCCTAAGATATCGCCTAGCCCAAATCGACCAAAAGCTGCACGACTAGACCAAACACTGTTGTTTGAGGCAAGAGACATGAACCGATACACGAGGCTGGGATCTCCAACTTCTGTAGCTAACCCAACAATGTCCTTGTAAGTCGTGATAGAGCCGTCCCCAGTGGGTAGTGCTCCGGGTTCAAATAACTGTGTATCGATAGATACCCTGCCACCACCAAGGTTTGAACTCTCTGCCGTAAAGGATTGGATCAAGTCACGAACTAAGTCGTCTTTAAGCTCTCGACCGCCTTTCTCAAACACAAGGCTTAACCCGCGAGAGGCAGTCTCCTGCACAATCTCATCGCGATCGGCTAACAGCCAAACAAAAGCTGCCTGACATTGTCGAAGTTGATCTTGCACTTGTTGACAGTGACCGCAGTATTGGACGAGGCTCAGAAGCCAAACCACCGAAGCACGTTTAAGCGATGGCTTGGGCGATTTGCAGTCTCTCAAAATATTGACAAGCATATCGGATAGAACGTGTGAAGGAATATGTGATTGGGGGCGCTCAGAATCCACATCAAATATTGTAAGCAATGATTTCGAAGCCCAGCCAACAGCGACAACACTGAGAGCTTCGCCAATCGAAAGCTGAATCTCGATGCCTCGAAGCTCGTGAAAACTATACAATGAGCTTAGTAAACGATCAAACAGCTCTTTCTCTTCTCTAAATGCAAGAGAGAGCCGGCCTAATGCGATAATGGCAGACTCTTTCCCCTTCTTAGCGTCGTCTAACACTGTCCCTAGCATCTCCCGGAAACCATTCTCTGGTAAAAGGTCGGCTGATAAGAGCGAAGCAAGGCTCAACTCCCCCACAGACACTATTACTGCTTCTCGAAGGTCTACGTCCTTAGATTGTTGAAGTATGTCCAAAAGAAGGATATAGAAGTTTTTCACTTGGGTAATGGGTAGTGCTTCGTGATGTCCACGAAAGGATAACCGAGTGAAAACATACATGAGGGTAAGAAAATCACCGCGAACAGTCTCCGCATGTTTTACTCGTTGTGTAAGCCCGTCTGAAAGTCTGTCTAAAGCTTGGCTGCAGAGTCTTTCTTGGGTTTCGAAATTGGTATCAAGAGACGCTGTAATCCCAATGCTGCGCGCGATGGCGGCATGAGCACTTGGACGAATACTCTCAACAGAATACGCGGAAAACATATAGCTTTCTCTAAATGAATTCAAGGTATCTGTCGATAAAAGGGAGCTGATCTCCACAAAGTACTCTGCAGTACGCCCGAGCGGTGTATCTGAGGAGGATGAGGCGCCCTTAAGGAAACCGGACAGCATCAGCTGAATAGTGAGAGGAGGGCATATCTTTAAAAATGACCTCACAGCCTCGCGTGCCACTTCACATGTTGAAATGATCACATCAAGACGTTCTTCCCAGTTAGGATTTTCTACATTAAATGGCACCCCCGATTCTGATAATGCCTCGCAGAGCAAAACATTTCGAAGGAAGGCCATTGCCGGAGCGTAAGCGTTGGAATAGAGCGTGGAGTATATTAAAACGCGTGGTACTCCTGCTCCATCCCCATTTCTCAAGAGTACCGATTCCACTAAATCAGAAAAGTTTGGAAGTCGATAGAAGAAGTCTGCATTAAACGGTGCGGGAGCCGATGAGTCAAGGGTTCCTGGCGGATTCAATATCCGGTACAAGTATGGATCAAGGCCTTTTCGTCCTTCTTCTATAATTCCAAGATCCTGGGTAGGATTTGCCGCCAAAGCCATGATATTTATCCATCGTGCATCAACATCTCTAAAAGGTAGGCATGTGTTCACGAAACGCAAGACTGCTGACTTCGGGCTGCGGCTAACTTTGAACGATGACTTTGGGTCTATTTCATCTGGTATTAGGTTCATGTAATGCATCAAACATTCGCGGAGTCTATCGAGTGTATATATGTTTGGCTTTCGGGCAACAGAGTTTGTAAGGCTGCCGAAAGCTTGGTCGATGCTGGTGAACACTTCGCCATTGGATACGTCCGAGCTAAAGGCCACAAAAAACCACCTAATCAGCATCTCCAGGCGCTTCCCGCCTTCCTCTGAAGAATGGTCAAGTTTTGAAGCGAGAACACCAATGGTGTCGTAAGCGAGATTTCTAGACGTCTGTCTAGAAGCATTGCTTCGCTCCACCTGAGAAGGCCAGCCACACGTCTGGATGAATTCTTGAATCTTATCTACCATCCGCGGTGCAACCGTAGAAACGGATGGGCTCATCCGGGCAAACCACATACAAAACTGAAGTAATTGATTTCGAAGTTTATTACCCTCTAAGCCCTTGACAAACAAGTTTGTCTCAAAAATATCATGACTGTCAAGACAGAAGTTCATACGGTTTATGTCGGCGGTGGCCTTGACCGATTTGCTAAGGAGACTCAGTACCTTCGTCCGGATGGCTGGAGACGCTGGCAGTTCCGTGTCAACGCCGGAAAATATATCGAATAACTCGCTCACGATATCACTATCCTCTAAAAATGATGTCGTTCGTTTGAGTAGATCCATACCAAGGGTAGATATACTTTCGTTTGAGCTGGCACTTGCAATAACAGCAGGAATATATCGCTCCCGATCAGTAAATGCGCCACTAGCGAGAAATTTAATTGCAGCGATCTTGGTGTCATTAAGACTCAGGCCCGCCGGCGATATGGAGTTCCAGACTTCATGAAACTCACTTCCGTTAACTAGGAAATTAAATTCCGCCTTTGAAAGACCAGGACAAGACGTCCTTGGACTGCCAACAGGGATGAGCATGAGGAGTTTACTGATCCATTTCGACAAATAGAGAGCATCCTCGTTAGAAATTCCCAGCTGGTCGCGAAAAGACACCCCTTCCTGCTCGCCCCCGTAAGGTGACTTTAGAGCTACTAAAGACCTCAGAATGAGATTGAAGATGCTGGCTGCATCATCAGTATTGGGTCCGAATCTAGAAACGCCGAGGACTAAATGGGGAAAATGTTCTGCTCTCTGGGCTGGGCTGACATGCTCCAGAGCCAGCTTGATATAGATTAGATCGAAATGCCTGACGAGGGGTGACTGAGTTTCTTTGAACTGCTTTAGTAGTGCTAAGAGCGGGAGGTCGAAGGTGAGAGGTTGAATCCGAGTGCAGATATGTCGGCAGAGCGCAATGACCTTGTTACGCACAGAAATATGTTCAGATCCTAGTTTCAAAAGCAACGGTGCAAGGTATGTCCGTAGCAGTAACTGGAGCTGTTCATCCGAGTCCGCGAGAGCAATTCGAAATTCAACTTTGGAAACTAGGGAGAGCTCGCGGGCTTCAGCGCTTGTTGCTTCGCTGGCCATGATTGATGCGAAGCTGTAGGCCGAAAACTAAGAACGAGATCGGGCACGAAATGTTCATGAGATACAGGTGCACAAGGGCCACTTGGATGGATGGGAGAGGTATATGTCAGTGGCGACCTGTGGTGACATGCTGTCTCTCTAGGCAGCGGTGATGAGGTGTTAGTTACTGGGTAAGATCAACATACAGAGTAGTTAACTACCTAGTAGTTACCTACAAAGCTTAACTAATAACAAACTAGTTAACTCTCTTCTCTAGTAACTACTGTGTACTCCACCACTCCATACACGCTTTTCTATTATCATACTAGCTAGGAGACAACTCTGTACGCAATTTTCTACTATTGCTACTAGCCAGATAAGTCATGACTACGGAGGTCGCCGCCAAAAGTTTTGGTCCTCAGGGGCTTAGCGGCTGTAATATTTCCAAATACATACAACATAATTACTGTACACTAGTGTAATCAGGCTGAAAAGGGGCCCCCTTTTGATTTCTGTCCAAGCTTTAGAAATGATTTTGTATGAAGAGCTTGATCTCTACTTCACATGCTTCATATTCTTTGTACATAAAGTAGGAGCTTTGAACAAGCTTTTGTATAGCTATGTGAGGATCAGATGGTTGCAGATAACATGACAATGGCTTACAGCCTTCATAAATGAGATTAGGTTGGGTGAGAGATGGTTACAAATAAATCTAAGCATGAGAGAGAGAGAGATAACTTATATTGCTACAACAGTATCTAGAGTCTCTAGATATGTTGCCACTGATCTTCATAAAGAAGTATCTATGACAGATTTTGTGTGTTTAGCTTTACTAGTGAGATTATGTAATCAGTCACAGAGTTTATGAATCTCAGATGATATGAAGCATAATCATTTAAGTATTAAGAAGATTTTATGAATCTCTTTTAGATAATGAAATAAATATAAAAAAACTGTAATGTGAAGTTTTACAGATTTCTCTCTCTTTATAAATCTTGATTCTTAAGATATTGATGTGATCAAGATCACAGTAAGAGTGACAGCTTCACTGTGATTGTAACAACTTTATATAAAATCTCTTTTTGATGTAATGAATGTAAGAAGATCACAACACAGAGTCTTAATTTAATCTCAGTTTCTAGATATAGATGTAACAGTAAGATTATAGCAAGAGTGACAGTTTTTCTGTAATCATAATGTAGTTGCTGTAGTGACTGTCATTCTTCATAATTCATAATAATATTTAATAATTTTTTGAATATAAATATCTCTTTCTTGATCTTCTCTCTCTCTCTTTTTTTTTTTTTCTTTTCAACAACATTCTTCTTTATTTTAATAAGAGTTTCAGACAAGCATTCTCTTCTTGATGATTATAAATCTTGAGAGACTTCATAAACAGCTTTTCTTAGTGCTAACACATTATATAGAGAGATAATTTTGCCATGTCTTTTTTCTGTTCAAAATTAAGATGTCAAAATGTGAGCAATAATGACTCAGTAAGTTTAAAAATAAAATTTCAATCAGTTGTCATTTAAAATTTTCTTCAGAGACAATAAGAGAGATATCTTCAGAATCTTTTGCTTTATCTGAAGCAGAGTTCTCAATCACTATTATTTCTTCAGAAAATTAAAGTGAAGAAATATTATTACTGTCAGTCTTCATTTATGCAACAGAGAGTTATGTCTGTGAAGACTTTGAAATTTTTTCTCAGACATCATAACTCAGTCAGTCTGATTTCAATTATGATGGTGTAAGTGATTTCTCTCTGTTTCTTCTTCTCTTAGTGCATCATAATCACTTTTACAAAGTTGAAAATGTTGTTTATGAAGTGTTTTCTCACTTCATAATTCTCTTTCTGTGTGCATGACTGATAACTTATTCAGAGTGCTAATATCTGAGCTTGACAGAAACACTCAATGATGTCTACTGTATTTAATAATAATTCTTTTTCAACTACTAGTTCTGTTGTCTTGATTAATTAGATCTTGAGAGAGAATAATCATTCATCTCTCAGATCTAAAATTCTTATTAGTAATGCACTGCTCTGTTTTTCTCAGTCTGATTTATTTTTATCACATTCTCATTCTCAGTCTGTGCTCTTTTCTATACTGTATTCATTCTCAAGCATTGATTCTGTTTTCAATGCACTCAAGATATGTTAAGTTGCTTTATAACATAACTTATAAGACAGTTTCTGCTTCATAAACTCATTTATGAAGTGATATTGAGAGTTTCAGTTAATACTTTTCTTTCTCTAGAAGTTGATCTCATTAAATTTTTTTCTATCTACTATATCTGCTTCTGCTTCTACTTCTGCTCTTGCAGTCTCTGCTCTGACTGTTAACTTATTAGTCAGAACATCAGTTACTATGAGTCATCTTTCATTCTTAATTTTAGATCAGAATTTATTTAATTGTGAGAGATGACTTCTTGCTTTTCTCTTTTTTTGATCTACAACTCTTACTGATTCAACAGACTCTGTTCAGCTGAGAGATAAAGCTCAGCTTCAGAAAGAAGTTCTGATAATTATGACAAATAATTATTCTCAGCAGTTATGTACAGCATGCTGAAGTAACTTAAATCTCTCATTGAGACAGTATGTCACAAGTTCTCTTAATAGAAACAGATGTAATAACTGTGTCTATCAGACTCATAAAACTTATTTTTTTAATTCTTAGAATTGTTCTCTTGTTTTCTATCTTTTATTACTGTAAGCTTTGATCACTAATAGTCTAGTTTTCTCTTTCTTTTGCAGACTTCAGTCATTAATAGTCTAGTTCTTTCTTTTATTTTAGAGTAAATTCACTACTTCTGCTTCATAAACCACTTCTTAATAGTTGTAAATGCTTTTACAGACTGAGTTTTCTTCTAAATTAATTTATTACTTAAATCACTGCTCTTCTGCTTCATGAATTATTTTCTAACTGCTTTGTAAGTGTCTTTATGAATCTAACAAAACCTCTCTAAGTGCACATTCTCAGAATATGATATAGATCAGACTTATCTGAATATTTTCTATGAAACTTAAACAGCTTCTTATCTAGATGTCTCACATTTTTTGAAAACTTTCAGGTTCTTTTCTCATATCTCTGCCATCACACAAGATATTCAATCACTCAGTCATTCTTACAGAAGTCAACAATTTTCTGTATCTAATACTCTTACTTCATAGAGAATGTCTCACAAATTGAGTGATGTGATTGACTATTCACTTTCTTCTGTTTCTTATGTTTGATTAGAAGAGACACATGAAACACATTATGTACTCTCAGTTCTGATAATAGTTTCAATTAATAGATTTGAAGCTTCAATTTTTCCACAATTCAGCATAATCTGTGCTGAAGAACATTTAACTTCTTGCTAGAATGTGCTGTTCTAATGTTACAAAGATCTAATCACATCTAATCATCTTTGTAAAATGATATCACAGTATGTTTCTTGTCATAGTAGCTCTTTTAATAGACTTGCATCTTTGTAAGACTCTCTTAAGCTGTCTTATGCAACTCTTTCAACTAATCTATCAGTTTATAAGACTCAGTTGTGACTGACACTGATATTTCTGCTCTCAGAAAATTCATCTGTGAATGACTTATTATCAAAAGCTCAAAGAAACTCTTCTCTGTTGAGAATTGTCTAGAGTTATTGTAAGCAAACTCTGCATGGAATAATTTTTCAATTTAGTCATCTTATTCATAATTGATGAAGTTTTGTAAGTACTGTTTAAGAGTACTGTTCAGTTTTTTAGTCTGATCATCTGTTTAAAAATAAAATGCTGTGCTCATTCTTCTATTAACTTTGAGAAGATATAACAGATCTTCTCAGAACTTATTTATGAATATTGACTCACAGTCAGAGACTATGCTTGAGAGAAGTCCATGCAATCTTATTAGCTCATGCATAATTAATTCAGTAAGTTGTTCAAATGTCAGCTTCTTTCTGACTGAAACAAAGTGAGACATCTTTGTAAATTGATTCACAATAATCAGAATACAGTTGAATTTCACTCTCTCAAAATTCTGACTTAACAGAAGATTCATAATCACATTCATCACAATGTATTTTTAAGATTTTTCAGAAATTGGCAAAGAAGACATCTCTTCTTGTGATTTCATCTGAATCTGTCTAAATTTGAAGTAAACATGACAGACATCAACACATTCTTTCATAAACTTCTTCATTCTTGATTAATAGAATCTGTTTGCTAGCAGTTCATAAGTTCTCTCACTTATGAAGTGATCTGTCAGAGATAAATCATAATGTCTTTTAATCAGTTCAATTTGCAGAACTTCACTTATGAATATATAGAAATGTTTTTTCATAAAGAGACAGTCTTTCTTTTCTGTTCAGTTCACAAACTTAATTGAATCTAACAGAAGACACTTTCTAATCTCTATTGCATGATCATCATTAGTAAGCATCTCAGATAATATTGTTATTAGATTCAGAAATGCAGTCTCTTATGAGTCTGTTTCATTCAGAGCATTACTGAAAATGAGCTGCTTGACATCTTATAACTTATTCTTAAATCTTTAAATACTGTGAGTATCATTTAGAAGCAGCTTTGTATAAGTCTGCTCTGATTTATAATATGTCTTTCTGTTTACAGAGTGTGCATTTCTGTTAGATAAGACATGTTCTGAGTCTTTCTTCTCAGCTTGCTGATCAGAACAGATTAGTATGGAACAGAGCTGTTCAGCTGCTTCATGCTCTTAAATATTCTCATATCTTAATGCTTCAGCATAATCTGGTCTTTGTGAGGAATCATCTGCTGAATTCTTTAATTCTTTCACATAATCAATCTTAAATCAGAAAGCTGACAACTTTTAAGCTCACTGCACTTATCATCTTGACAACTCTTGCATGATTTTAAAATCTTGAAGACTGTCATAAGCAGTCAGAACAGAAATGAATTGAATTGATCTCTTTAGTCAGCATCTTTATTGATGAAATGACTCAACTATGATCAGTAATTCTTGATCATGAATGTCATAGCTGTATTTAGCTGAAATCATCTTTTTTAAATAGAATCTCACTGGTCTCCACATGCCATTCTTCTGTAGCTGAGAGAGAATTTCACACACAGTAAATTCAGATGCATCTGTTTTCAACTTAATTTTCTTCTTTGAATCAAAATGATATACCATCACTTGCTTTGTAAATGTCTTCTTTAAGTTATAGAAGAATTTACAAGTCTCTTCTGTAAGAAAGCTGAATGAACTGCTCACTTCTTCATTTCTTCTTCTTTTCTTTCTGAATTACTTCTTCTCTGACTTCCCACTCTTTAACATGCTAGTTAAACCAAGTGTGAGCTTGGAGAACTTGGAAATGAACTGTTGATAGAAGTTAGTAAATCTCAGAAAGATTTAAATATTCTGATGACTCTTGAGCTCTGACCAAGAAATAATCATGTCCATCTGAGCTTTTTTCATTAAGACATTTTCTGGTGATACCACATATTTCAGAAAGTCTATCTCTATAACACTGAATCAGCACTTAAATCTTTTGCAATAGAGTTCAGTCTCTTTCAGTGTCTTGAGCATTTTATAAATATGTTCAGTGTGTTCTTTCTCAATCTCAGAATACATCATAACATAATTCAGATACATCATCACAAAGACATCTAAGTACTTTCTCATTGTTTTGTTGATGTATGACTGAAACACTGCTGATGCATTTGTAAATTTAAATGAAATCATCTGATATTTAAACATTTTCAGTGAAGTCTGAAAAGCTGTTTTCCATTCATCTCTCTTTTTTATTTATAAATGATGATACACATTCTTCACATTCAGCTGGATATAGATCCTAGCTTTCTCAATCTGATTCAGAATGTCTTCAATCAGTGGGAGTGGATATTAATTTTTTACTGTCTTTAAATTCAAGTTTCAATAATTCACACACATTTGTAACTCCCCATTCTTCTTCTTTGCAAACAAAATGAATGATTCAGCTGATGATTTAAAGAGTCTGATGAATTCACTTAACAAGACAGAGTTGACATACTCTTGTAAAGTCTCTATCTCTGTTTCTGAAAGTCAATAAATGGGGCCAAACTTTGACACTGTCTCTGACAACAACTCAATGTCTAGATCATTCTTCTGATGAGAGAGCAAGAAAGCATTTTTTGCATCACTAAATGCATCAATCAAATCTTTATAACTGTCTAGTATCTGCAGATCCACATTCATGATGATGACTTATTCACTTTTATGAACTCTCATTATATAGAAGAATTTTCCATCATCAATAAGTTTATTTAGAGAGACTGACTTAACTTTTGTCATAGAGTCTAATCCACTCTGTTTATGAAACTTAAGTGACAGATTTTCAAATGAAATAATGATATCATGACAGTATAGTTAGAAGAGATCTAACATTATGTTCTCAGATATATTAGCAATCAATGCTTGCTCATTAAACATCTATCAATTACTCATAGTATGTTATGTCTGAAAGAAAATGTTTGTAATTTCTTCAGATACTAATTTTGAATAATTCTTTTCTGTAGTCTTCATCTCAACATTCATCTTATGAATCTTCAGACCCAGTCTTACTGCAAGCTTGAGACTTATGATCAGAAAGAAATATAGTGAGTCTGTCACAGCAGTTCACTTAACTTCTTTTTCTATCTCAGAGTTACAAACTCTGACAGACAGTGTGATTGAGGAAACAGCTTATAGTTTAGACAACTTCAATTGCTTAATATTCATTCTATCTACAGACTGCTTTTCAAATCTCTATTTCTTCTTTGATTTAATGCACTTATCTGCATAGTGATTAGTCTCATCACAATTGTAGCAAGCATTCTTTTCTGATTTTTCTCTCCATTTTAAATTTGTAAACTGAGAATTGAAGATTTTCTGATGTTGATTTTCTTTCTGTCATGATGAGATTCAGATCTTGTATCTATAACTCTGACCTTGTGATCCATGGGCTTGATTTGAATAGAACTGTGTTCCACCATGATTGATATTTGTCTCTGAGATAAATTGTGACTTTGGGTTGGGAGTGAAACTCTTGACACTAGATCATAATCACATCATAACTGTCTGAATCTCATTCAGTTTCTCTGAAAGATCCTTCTGTTCATCCAGCTTGTTGTGCATAGATTTGTCATATTGCTATAGAAAAAGATGTTTCATGAACTTATTCACACTCTGTGTCTCTTTATTCATTTGTTGCAAATGTTGTTGAAATTGTTGCAATGAGTCAAAGTCTGATTCATCATCTCTTTTACAAAGATGGAAAAGATTTCTCCAGATCAATTGAGTTCAGTTTTCAGAATCATTCAGTCATAAAAGTAGAAATTGTTTAAGTTCAGTTCAGATGTTCAGAGCAGAGTTCTGAATTGAGTGTAATTTTCAAAGATCTTTCTCATTATAGTTCAACTCTGTGACTGCATACTTCAGAGTTTCATTGTCATTCAGATCACTAGCATCTTGAATGAATTCTATTTGAGAGATAAACTGTCAGTAGACTGTATAGTTCTTAATTTAATAGTTAATCTTATATTGTGAAGACTTGATGACTGAACTCTTCTTTGAAAAATTTAAATTAGAGATCAGAACATTAAGTGATTCTGTTTGTTCATGCTTTCTATTCAGAGTTCATAAGCTCTGCTGTAGTTCTTGAATTCTTTTCATGAGATGTATTCACTCTCTTAAGTTTTCAAGAGATTCTGTGTTCTCTGAAGATGATTTCTCAGTCTGAATTATGCTTTCATTCAGATTTATTGTCACACTCAGTGTCTCAGCTAACTCTGATACTGAGAAAAGAGTTGAGAATTTGGTTTGATCTCAGTTGTTCTGTTCTGTAGAAATCATTGTCAGGCCATCTGCTTATTTAAGTGGTAAACTGTGAGGATCAGGTGGTTGCAGATAACATGACAATGACTTACAGTCTTCATAAATGAGATTAGATTGAATGAGAGATGGTTATGAAGAGATCTAAGCATAAAAGAGAGAGAGATAACATATATTGCTACAACAGTATCTAGAGTCTCTAGATATGTTGTCACTGATCTTTGTAAAGAAGCATCTGTGGCAGGTTTTGTGTGTTCAGCTTTACTAATGAGATCATGTAATCAGTCACAGAGTTTATGAATTTCAGATGACATGGAGCATAATCATCTAAGCATCAAGAAGATTTTATGAATCTCTTTTAGATGATGGAATGAATGTAAGAAGACTGCAATGTGGAGTCTTACATTAACTGAAATGCTAGCATACAATCATGAACTTAGTTTTCATACAGTTCATTGAATTCTTAAAAAGCATGAATTCTGAAATGTCAAATCAACTTATAAATCTGATCTTTTTATTAAAGTTAAACAGATGTAAATGAAGTTCTGTGAAAAATGTAAGAACTGAATGATAGAAAGTTGAAAAATTGTTATTTAAAGTGATGAGATCTTTATTATTATGAATTAGTGAAGAGAAAATGTATGAATATAAAGAAGAGTGTTAGAGAAATTCAACAAAATTTGTATTCAAAATTACTGTAAAGACTACTTTAAATTTATGTTCTGAAGTTGTTTTTCATATGAGAAGAAGAGTTCAAATCATATTTAAAAGTCTAAAACTACAGCAGAGAAATTAGAGATTCAGCATAAGTTAGATTAATTAAATGCTAACTGTGAGTCTACTTGCAAAACTAAATGAAAATTTAATTGTGGGATGAAATGACTTAATCTTTGAAGCAAGAGTGAATGTAAGACTCAATGAAGATTCACAGCAAAAAAGAATAAGTTTATATGAAACAGTAAAGAAGAAATTGACTGATATAGATATTGAAAAATTAGTAAATCTTTATATATATTTATTATTCTCAAACTGACTGTTGGACCCTCTTTGAAATCTCAATGAAACAAGACAGAATGTTGATCTCAATTGAGTTGATTCCAATCTCTTTTCAAAATTTGAAAATTAGTTTCAATCTCATTTCAAAATATGAATAAAAGTTCCATTCTCTTCTCAGTTTTAAATTTTATATTTTAAGTCTCATTTCTAGATTTCTCTATCTCTAAAACAACTTTAATTTTTTTCAAACTTTATTTTGAAAGTGTATTTTTACACCAAAATATGACAAAATAGAAAAATTGGCACATCAAGTCAAAATGCATGTATATATTTCTATATGATGTTGATACTAAAAATAGTATAAAATAAGATTTTATTTTAAGTTTAGAGAAATTGAGAATCTCTATCTCTAATTAAATAATTTCAATTTCTTTAAATTAAGTCTCAGTTCCATTTCAGTTTGAAGTATCAAGTCTCAGTTCCATCTCAATTTTTCATTAGTGCATTAGAGATGGGATTTCAGTTGGGAAATCCCTATCTCTGCAGTCAGTCTAGTTTCAAATTTTCTATGTTATGTTTCATTTCTAGATTTTCCTATCTCTAAAACAACTTTAATTATTTTTTCAAACTTTATTTTGAAAGTGTATTTTTACACCAAAATATGACAAAATAGAAAAATTGGCACATTAAGTCAAAATTAGACTGACTGTTGGAATCCCTTTGAAATTCCAAAGAGACAAGACTGAATGTCAATTCCAATTGAATTGATCTCAATCTCTTTCCAAAATTTGAAAAGTAGTTCTAATCCCATTCCAAAATATGAATAAAAGTTCCATTCTCTTTTCAGTTTCAAATTTTCTATGTTATGTCCCATCTCTAGATTTCCCTATCTCTAAAACAACTTTAATTTATTTTCAAACTTTATTTTGAAAGTGTATTTTTACACCAAAATATGACAAAATAGAAAAATTGGCACATTAAGTCAAAATGCATGTATACATTTCTATATGATGTTGATACTAAAAATAGTATAAAATAAGATTTTATTTTCAGTTTAGAGAAATTGAGAATCTCTATCTCTAATTAAATAATTTCAATCTCTTTAAATTAAGCCTCAGTTCCATTTCAGTTTGAACTATCAAGTCTCAGTTCCATCTCAATTTTTCATTAGTGCATTAGGGACAGAATTTCAGTTGAGAAATCTCTGTCTCTATAATCAGTTTAGTTTCTATTATTGATATTACTTTCATGAACTCATTGCTCAGCACTCTGATCTTCATATTCAGATTGAACAGCAGTCTCTTCAAATTAAACTGATCACAGAAACAGAGATTTTGTGAGGATTGAGTGGTTGCAGGCAATGTGGCAATGACTTACAGCCTTTGTAAATGAGATTAGGTTGAGTGAGAAGTGGTTATGAAGGGATCTAAGCATGAGAGAGAGAGAGGTAACTTGTATTGCTACAACAGTATCTAGGGTCTCTAGGTATGTTGCCACTGATCTTTGTAAAGAAGTGTCTGTGGCAGGTTTTGTGTGTTCAGCTTTGCTAGTGTGATCATGTGATCAGTCACAGAGTTTATGAACCCCAGATGCCATGAAGCATGATCATTTAAGCATCAAGAAGATTTTATGAATCTCTTTTAGATGATGAGATGAATGTAAGAAGACCACAGTGCAGAGTCTTACAGATTTCTCTCCCTTCACAAGTCTTGATCCTCAAGGTGTTGATGTGATCAAGATCACAGTGAGAGTGACAGCTCCACTGTGATTGTAACAATTTTGTACAAAACCTCTTTTTGGTGTGATGAATGTAAGAAGGCCACAGCATGGAGTCTTAATTCAATCTCAGTTTCTAGATGTAGATGTGACAGTAAGATCACAGCAAGAGTGACAGCTTCTCTGTGATTGTAATGTGGTTGCTGTAGTGACTGTCATTTCTCATGATTCATCTAGTGATACTTGACAATCTCTTGAATATAAATATCTCTTTCTTGATCTTCTCTCTCTCTCTCTTTCTTTTTCTTTTTCAACAACATTCTTCTTTATTTTGGTAAGAGTTCTAGACAAGCATTCTCTTCTTGATGGTTACAAATCTTGAGAGGCTTCATAAAGGCTTTTCTCAGTGCTAACACATTATGCAGAGAGATAATTTGCCATGTCTCCCCTTTCATTTAAATTAAGATGTCAAAACATGAGCAACAATGGCTCAACAAGTTTGGGGGTAAAACTCCAATCAGTCATTGTTCAAGATTCTCTTCAGAGACAATGTGAGAGATGTCTTTAGAATCTTCTGCTCCATCTGAAGCAGAGTTCTCAACCACTGCCATTTCTCAAGAAAATCAAAGTGGAGGGGCATCATTGCTGTCAGTTTCCATTTACACAACAGAGAGTTATGTCTCTGAAGACTTTGAGATCTCTTCCCAGACATCATGATTCAGTCAGTCTGATTTCAATTATGATGATGTAAGTGATATTCTTCCATTTCTTCTTCTTTTAATGCTTCATAATTGCTTTTATGAAGTCTGAAATATTCTTTATGAAGTGTTTTCTCACTCCATAATCCTCTTTTCTGTGTGCATGGCTGATGACATATTCAGGGCACTAATATTCAAGCTTGATGGAAACACTCAATGGTGTCTACTGTGTCTAGTAATGATTCTTTTTTGACTACTAGCTTCATTGCCTTGATTGGTCAGATTTTGAGAGAGGATGGTCATCTGTCTCCCAAATCTGAAATTCTTGTTGATAATGTGCCACTCTGTTTTTCTCAGTCTGATCCATTTCTATCACATCCACATCCTCAGTCTGTGCTCTTTTCTATGCTGTGCCCATCCTCAAGCATTGATTCTGTCTCTGATGCACCCAAGATATGTTGAGTTGCTTTGTAACATGACTTATAAGACAGTTTCTGCTTCATAAACTCATTTACAAAGTGATATTGAGAGTCTCAGCTAATGCTTTTTCTTTCTCTAGAAGTCAGTCTCACCAACTTCTTTTCTGTCTGCTGTGTCTGCTTCTGCTTCTGCTCCTGCTCCCCCAGCCCCTGCCCCAGCTGTTAACTTGCCAGTCAGAACACTGGTTACTATGAGCCATCTTTCACTCTTAATTCCAGATCAGAATTCATCTGATTGTGAGAGATGACTTCTTGCTTTCTCCCTCCTTCAGTTCACAACTCTTACTGATTCAACAGACTCTGTTCAGCTGAGAGATAGAGCCCAGCTCCAGAAAGAAGTTCTGATCACCATGACAGACAATTATCTTCAGCAGCCATGTACAGCATGTCAGAGTAACTCAAATCCTTCATTGAGGCAGTGTGTTGCAAGTTCTCTTGATAGAGACAGATGTAAT
Organism: Ophidiomyces ophidiicola; assembly: GCF_022830035.1. Lineage (NCBI taxonomy): Eukaryota > Fungi > Ascomycota > Eurotiomycetes > Onygenales > Onygenaceae > Ophidiomyces > Ophidiomyces ophidiicola. The sequence continues at coordinate 110,765 of NW_026054680.1, forward strand.
AACTGTGTCTATCAGACACACAAGACTTATTCTTTCAATTCTTAGAGTTGCCTTCTTATTTTCTTTCTTTTGTTACTGTGGGCTTTGGCCACTAATAGTCTAGTTTCCTCTTTCTCTTGCAGACTTCAGCCATTAATAGTCTAGTTCTTTCTTTTATTTTAGAATAAATTCACTACTTCTGCTTCATGAACTACTTCTTGACAGTTGTAAATGCTTTTACAGACTGAGTTTTCTTCTAAATTGATTCACTACTCAGGTCACTGCTCTTCTGCTTCATGAATCAATCTCTAACTGCTTTGTAAATATTTTTATGAATCTAACAAGACCTCTCTAAGTGCACATTCTCAGAATATGACATAGACCAGACTTGTTTGAATGCTTTCTATGAAACTCAAACAGCTTCTTATCTAGATGCCTCACATTCTTTGAAGACTCCCAAGTCCTTTCCTCATATCTCTGCCACCACACAAGATATTCAATCACTCAGTCATTTTTATGAGAGTCAACAATCTTCTGTACCTGGTACTCTTGCTTCACAGAGGATGTCTCATGAATTGAATGGTGTGATTGACTATCCACTCCCTTCTGTTTCTTGTGTTTGATTAGAAGAGACACATGAAACACATTGTGTACTTTCAGCCCTGATGATAGTTCCAATCAATAGATTTGGGACCCCAATTTTTCCACAATTTGGCATGGTCCATGCTGAAGAACATCCAACTTCTTGCTAGAATACACTGTTCTAATATTACAAAGATCTAACCACATCTGATCATCTTCATAAAATGATACCACAGTATGTTTCTTGTCATAGTAGCTCTTTTGATAGACTTGCATCTTCATAAGACTCTCCCAAGCCATCTTATGCAGCTCTTTCAACTGGTCTGTCAGCTTACAAGACTCAGTTGTGACTGGCACTGATATTTCTGCTTCCAGAAAATCCATCCACAGATGGCTTGCTGTCAAAAGCTCAAAGAGACTCTTCTCTGTTGAGAATTGTCTAGAGTTGTTGTAAGCAAACTCTGCATGAGGCAATTTCCCAACTCAGTCATCTTGTTCATAATTGATGAAGCTTCATAAGTACTGTTCAAGAGTACTATTCAGTCTTTCAGTCTGATCATCTGTTTGAGAATGAAATGCCATGCTCATTCTTCTATCAACTTTGAGAAGATATAACAGATCTCCCCAGAACTCACTTACAAATATTGACTCACAGTCAGAGACTATGCTTGAGAGAAGTCCATGCAATCTGACTAGCTCATGCATAATCAATTCAGCAAGTTGTTCAGATGTCAGCTCTTTTCTGACTGAAACAAAGTGAGACATCTTCATAAACTGATTCACAATGATCAGAATACAGTTGAATTTCACTTTCTCAAAATTCTGACTTGACAGAAGATCTGTAATCACATCCATTGCAATGTGTTTTCAAGACTTTTCAGAAATTGGCAAAGGAGACATCTCTTCTTGTGATTTCATTCAGATCTGTCTGAATTTCAAGCAAACATCACAGACATCAACACATTCTTTCACAAGCTTCTTCATTCTTGGTCAATAGAATCTGCATGCTAGCAGTTCATAAGTTCTTTCACTCACAAAGTGATCTGTCAGAGATAAATCATGGTGTCTTTTAATCAATTCAATTCACAGAACTTCACTTGTGGATATATAGAGGTGCTCTTTCATAAAGAGACAGTCTTTCTTCTCTGTTCAGTCTGTGAACTTAATTAAGTCTAACTGAAGACTCTTCCTAATCTCTATTGTGTGGTTGTCACCAGTAAGCATCTCAGATAACATTGTCATTAGATTCAGGAATGCAGTCTCTTATAAATCTGTTTCATTCAGAGCATTACTGAGAATGAGCTGCTTGACATCTCATAACTCATTCTTAAATCTTTAAATACTGTGAGTACTATTCAGAAGCAGCTTCACATAAGTCTGTTCTGATTTATAACATATCTTTCTGTCCACAGAGTGTGCATTTCTGTTAGACAAGACATGTTCTGAGTCTTTCTTCTCAGCTCACTGACCAGAACAGATCAGCATGAAATGAAGCTGTTCAGCTGCTTCACACTCTTGAGTATTCTCATATCTCAATGCTTCAGCATAGTCTGATCTTCATGAAGAATCATCTGCTGGATTCTTTGATTCTTTCACATAATTAATCTTAAATCAGAAAGCTGACAGCTTCTGGGCTCACCACACTTGTCATCTTGACAACTCTTGCATGGTTTCAAAATGTCTGAGACTGTCATGATCAGTCAGAACAGAAATGGGTTGAATTGACCCCTTCAGTCAGCATCTCCATTGACAGAATGACTCAACTATGGTCAGCAATTCTTGATCATGAATGTCATAGTTGTATTCAGCTGGAATCATCTTTTTTGAATAGAACCCCACTGATCTTCACATGCCATTCTTCTGTAGCTGAAAGAGAATCCCACACACAGCAAATCCAGATGCATCTGTTTTCAGCTTGATTTTCTTCTTTAGATCAAAGTGATATATCACCACTTGCTTTGTAAATGCTTTCTTCAAGTCATAGAAGAATTTACAAGTCTCTTCTGTGAGAAAGCTGAATGAACTGCTCACTTCTTCACTTCTTCTTCTTTTCTTTCTGAATTGCTTCTTCTCTGACTTCCTGCCCTTTAACATGCTAGTCAAACCAAGCGCGAGCTTGGAGAACTTGGAAATGAACTGTTGGTAGAAGTTAGCAAATTTCAGAAAGACTTGAATATCCCAGCAATCCTTGAGCTCTGGTCAAGAAATGATCATGTCCATCCACACTTTTTCCATTGAGACACCTTCTGGTGATACCACATATCTCAGAAAGTCTATCTCTGTAACACTGAACTGACACTTAAATCTCTTGCAATAGAGTCCAGTCTCTTTCAGTGTCTTGAGCACTTTATGAACATGTTCAGTGTGTTCTTTCTCATTCTCAGAGTACACCACAACATCATTCAGATACATCATCACAAAGACATCTAAGTACTTCCTCAGTGTCTTGTTGATGTATGACTGAAATGCTGCTGGTGCATTTGTAAGTTCAAATGAAACCATCTGATATTTAAACATTCTCAGTGGAGTCTGAAAAGCTGTTTTCCATTCATCTCTCTTTTTTATTTGTAAATGATGATACACATTCTTCACATCCAGCTGGGTATAGATCTTAGCTTTCCCAATTCAATTCAGAATGTCTTCAATCAGTGGGAGTGGGTATTGGTTCTTTACTATCTTTGAATTTAAGTTCCAATAATCTACACACATTCATAACCCCCCATTCTTCTTCTTTGCAAACAGAATGGATGACTCAGCTGATGATCTGAAAGATCTGATGAATTCACTTGACAAGATGAAGTTGACATACTCTTGTAAAGCCTCTGTCTCTGTTTCTGAAAGTCAATAAATGGGGCCAAACTTTGGCACTGCCCCTGGCAACAACTCAATGTCTAGGTCATTCTCCCAGTGAGGGGGCAAGAAAGCATCTTTTGCATCACTGAATGCATCAATCAAATCTTTATAACTGTCTGGTATCTGCAGATTCACATCCATGATGGTGACTTGTTCACTTTTACAAACCCTCATTACATAGAAGAGTTTACCATCATCAACAAGTTCATTTAGAGAAACTGACTTGATTTTTGTCATAGAGTCCAATCCACCCTGCTTATGAAACTTAAGTGACAGATTTCCAAATGAAACAACAGAATCATGATGATGTAGTCAGAAGAGATCTAACATTATGTTTTCAGATATATCAGTCATCAATGCTTGCTCATTAAACATCTGCCAATTATTCATAGTATCTTGTATCTTAAAGAAAATGTTCATAATTTCTTCAGATACTAACTTTGAATGATTCTTTTCTGCAGTCTCCATCTCAACATTCATCTTATGAATCTTCAGACCCAGTCTTACTGCAAGCTTCAGACTTATGATCAGAAAGAAACATAGTGAGTCTGCCACAGCAGTTCACTTAACTTCTTTTTCTACCCCAGAGTTACAAACTCTGGCAGACAATGTGATTGAGAAAACAGCTTGTAGCTCAGACAACTTCAATTGCTTGATATTCATTCTATCTACAGACTGCTTCCCAAACCTCTATTTCTTCTTTGACTTGGTGCACTTATCCACATAGTGATCAGTCTCATCACAATTGTAGCAAGCATTCTTATCTGATTTTCCACCCCACTTTGGGTTCATAAACTGGAAATTGGAGATTCCCTGATGTTGGTTTTCTCTCTGTTGCAATGAGGTCCAGATCTTGTTTCTATAACTCTGACCTCATGGTCCACGGGCTCAATTTGAATAGAATGGTGTTCCACCATGGTTGGTATTTGTCTCTGAGATGGATTGTGACTTTGGGTTGAAAGTGAAGCTCTTGACACTAGATTGTAATCACATCACAACTGTCTGAATCTCATTCAGTTTCTCTGGGAGATCCTTCTGTTCATCCAGCTTGTTGCACATAGGTTTGTCATATTGTCATAGGAAAAGATGTTTGATGAACTTATCCACACTCTGTGTCTCTTCACCCACTTGTTGCAAATGTTGTTGGAATCATTGCAATCAGTCAAAGTCTGATTCATCATCTCTTTTATGAAGGTGGAAAAGGTTTCTCCAGGTCAATTGGGTTCAGTTTTCAGAATCATCTAGTCATAAAAGTAGAAATTGTTTAAGTTCAGTTCAGATGTTCAGAATAGAGTTCTGAGCTGAGTGTGATTTTCAAAGATCTTTTTCATTATAGTCCAACTCTGTGACTGCATACTTCAGGGTTTCATTGTCATCCAGACCACTAGCATCTCAGATGAATTCTATTTGAGAGGTAAACTGTCAGTAGACTGCATAGTTCTTGATCTGATAATTGATCTTGTGTTGTGAAGACTTGATGACTGAACTCTTCTTTGAAGGATTTGAGTTAGAGATCAGAACATCAAGTGATTCTGTTCACCCATGCTTTCTATTCAGGGTTTGTAAACCCTGCTGTAGTTCTTGAATTCTTTTCATGAGATGTATCCACTCTCTTAAGTTCTCAAGAGATTCTGTGTTCTCTGAAGATGGTTTCTCAGCCTGGGTTATGCTTTCATCCAGATTTATTGTCACACTTGGTGTCTTGGCTAACTCTGGGACTGAGGAAAGAGTTGAGGATTCAGTTTGGTCTCAGTTGTTCTGTCTTGTGGAAATCATTGTCAGACCACCTGCTTATTTGAGTGGCAAACTGTGAGAATCAGATGGTTGCAGGCAACATGACTGACATGGAACCTCCTGTACATACTTACTGAAGTAGATTAGTTAGTAATTAGTCATCCTCAAGCTTATCATTGAAGCTCAAGGGAACAAGAACAAGACATCTTCTACTACTCAACCAAAATCGCACGGACATTCCATAGCTCTTATAGACCAGGTAACAAACTGGTAGCATGTCTTGCTTGATCAGGGACTCTGAGGGCAGCCCAAAATTTTAAAATTCCTTGCTAAATTACACATGAACTCTAAACATATTTAACAACTAAATAACTAAATTCCCTGAAATAATGGAACCAGCAAATGAAACCAAATTGATTATTGAGTCTCTCCCAAAGTCTGTATTGCAAATAGCTAAATACATACTTAACTATAGCCAAAGTAACCCTAGCTCTCGAGTAATTTCACTCAGCACCCAGCATTTAGCAGAATTCATCATCAAGAATAATGGAATACCATTATCACAAAATTGAACCTCTAACATTTATCAATCTTGTATACCAAAAGAGAACCTGAAAGTGCTCCCACTGGACAGTTCATGACTGACTTGATCAGGATCAGAGCCCTCTGACATATTTTACTCCACAGACTGGAATCTGGATCCATCTATAATCAGAACAGCAATCTGCAAATTCATCCAGAACACAATGGTAGTTACAAAGCTAACTTTCTATAGAGCATCACTACCAAGCAAGCAAGCCATGTCAGACAGATCCTCAAGCAATCTCTCAAGTAACTTGATCATGAACCTTTCATCTGAAAGTGGTAATTCAAACAACATCCCATCAACAACTTCCAATCAAATGCAGCAGAAACTATCCACTCTGACAACATATAAAGATTCACCTCCAGACCAGACAACTACAGCAAATCAACAATCCATAACCATTCAACAATCTATTACAATCATGTTCTCCAAAGATTCAAATGCTGACAACTCTTCAGGACCATCAATTAAAGCTCTGGGGAAACATGCATTTCATATAAATGACATGGATATGCAACAGATCATAGATGCAGTTACAGCAAATATGCATACAATTATACATTCAGAATTAGCAGTCTTACACAGAGAACCAACTACTTCTGTTCCAACAGCAGTTTTATCAGTCCAACATCCTACTACAAGCAACCACACACCCCAGCAAAGCTGGAAAATCACTGATATTGGCTATTTCTACCTGGATATGCCACACCATTGGGGCTGAGACATTGCAGACTGAGAAGGAAAGATCTGGATTAAAGATGTATATCTTTTTATCATCAGAATTAAGACTGCAGCTGCCATTAAAGATCCACTGCAGATAGATGCTGAATTGCACTCATGCCTCTGTGGAAATGCCATGACCTGATGGACAGTTGAATTAAATGATCTAGCATGCAAAGTTCTTGTCTGTGATTCAGTTGGCATTCAGAATTGATACTTTGCTCTTGAAAAACATTTCCAAATATCACCAGCACAAGCACAATCTAAATTCAATAGCATTCACTATACAGTTGCAGATGCCCACAACAGCAAGTCAACAGCATTCTATCTCACTGATATCATGACAGCAGCTCATCAATGTGGACTAGTCACTTCAGAATTTGCAGTTGTACTGCATGCATGGTGTTATCTTGAAACTTCTCTATGAGTCACAATAGATGAACCACTAGAAGACACAACAATGGACACCTTTCATGAACTGCTGACTTGCAAAGAAGTCAATTGATTTGACCAATATAACATAACACTCACATACTGCTCTCTGTACAGAGCCATCACATTTCAGACACCAAATACAAGATGCCAGTATACTGCAGATTGATTCTATGAACAGTCCAGTCATCCACAGAATAATCAATCATGGAGGATGCAGTCAAACAACCAGCCTCAAAAATTCCAGCCCAAGCCAACTGAATGAAGTCCACCACCTCCATCTCATAATACAGTAGAACCACAATAAGCATATATAACAGATCCAGACCCAACAAATGTTGATGAAGATTATTCATATGAACCAGAAGAAAACCCAATTGCTTCTGAAGACAACACATCTTCAGAATCTGACATGAAAGAAATGAATGCTGATTCTCACACTACCTGCTATCATTGTGAAGAAGCCTTCTCTTCACAAAATCAGTTTTTCCAACATCTCCATACATGTGAGTCATCAGCTTATCTCACTAGTTCTGAACAGAATATTGTTGCATTGCAATGCATTGAGCTTGTCCCAGACACACAACAGAACTTCTGTCACTGAAAACATGCCACAGCACAAGATTACATCAAGAACACCACCAACCTAGCAATCTATTGTCTTGACTCAGGCTGCAACTCTATGTTAGTTAATCATAAATTCCTCCAGAACCAGAACCTGACAATAATTATTCAAGATGTGACACCTTTGCCTGTTAGTGGAATTGGTGAGGGCTTGGTATCCCATGTCTCAGCATGCTTCCCACTACACTTCTCTGATTTCAACTCAAATGGTGATAAAATCATCATTTACATCATGATAATTATCTGAGTTGTTGACACTCTTTCAGTTAATATACTCATTGAAATTGACAATCTCACATCAGAAGGCATTATTCTTGATTTTCTTTGATGGTGTGCAATATTTGCAAGGGCAGATAATGCCCACACATGGCTGGCTGTCACCCCAAAACCCAACCATCAGCCAAAATGAATGTTGTATGCCATCTTGACTGTGGACATTCCACCACATTCTTAAATTGAACTACCAATTAGAATCTGGAATCAACAACCACTACCAACAGATAGAGACTATATTTTTCACCCCCAATGCCCTACTTTAACATGTTATACTCAAGTAATGCAGGCTAATCTCCCATTTGCTATTTTAGAAAACAATACCAAGACCCCCTACACTATTAAACATTGTGCCTGCATTGGATACCTAGAGGAAGCTCAGGAAGGTTTTGTGTACCATGTTGACATTTCAATGCCAGAAACTCTAGCTTGCATATCAGCACAACAACTGCCAATAATAAAATTAATCATGCCAGTACTAGAGGAAACCAAGCTACTGAATGGAGTCACCATATTTGGCAAATCATCAGACACTCAAAAACTGACTGACACAGTCATGGCTCACCACAATGTATGGGAAGACAAAGAAACATTTGTGGACATTCCACAACACTGATGAATGAGAATCCCAATTAAAGACACTGCTAAACCACAAGAATCTGCAAGAAAGTATTCTCTTTCCAAACAAGAAGAAGTCATAATTGACAAGACATTTGATGAACTTCACTGCAAAGACTGTATGACACACAGTCTACACCATGCAAAGTACACTTACTCAGTCTTTATAGCATACTGATGGGTCATGGAAAATGGGCAGCAAATAGTCAAAGACTGCTCAGTGGTTGACATTTGCTCATTAAATGCCCATTCTGTCCCAGATATCTACCCACTACATTAATAAGAGAATATAATAGCAGCCATAGTTGGCTGTTCTTACATTACAGTCTTAGATGCCACATTTTTTTTCTATCAATGGTGAGTACACCCTGAGGACTGAGATAAACTAACAGTAGTAACATACAGAGAACAGAAAGTTTTTAATGTTGCAGTCATGGAATACATTAATAGTGTCTCTTATGTTCAATGTCAAATGGATTATGAATTCTGACACTGGAAAAAATTTGTCTGTATATATATAGATGACATAGTCATATTCTCCAAAACACTGAAGGAGCATATTCAGCATCTTCACATCATTCTTGATCATCTGGACTCTCTGAACATTTTCCTAAATCCAAAGAAAGCTTTCATTGGATTTCCATTGATCAACCTTCTAGAACAATGAGTTGCTGATCTAGACATGTCCACAGCAAAAGAAAAACTTGAAGCAATCACTCAACTAAAGTTCCCAAAAACCCTACATCAACTGGAAATGTACCTTGAATTAACAGGATGGCTATGCCAATACATTCCCTACTTTGCACAACTTAGTGAACCTCTCCAAATCAGAAAAACTGAACTTAATATGAATGCACCATCTAAAGGCAGAAAACAACTGAACTATGCTAACAAAACTTATATGGACAATCCATTACAGCAAGAACTTGATGCTTTTGCAAAAATCCAAAAGCACTTCACAGTTGAAAATTTCCTTGCACACCATGATCCAGATCACAATTTATTTATGGACATTGACACTTCAAAGAAATGGGGCTTTGGAGTCATGATTTTTCATGTCAAAAGTATATGAACTGGCATAACTAACAAGCAATTTGCTACACCACCATCTTCAACATTAGTTGAACCAATCATGTTTCTAAGTAAACTACTGAACAAAGCAGAATGAAACTACTGGCCAACAGAACTAGAAGTGGCTTGTCTTGTCTGGACTCTCTGAAAAACTTACCATCTAGTACTGAATAACCACAATTCAATGGTAGTCTACACTGATCATGCAGCTACCCTGGCCATAGCTAAGCAAACCTCAATGAACACTACAGCTACAGATAAACTAAATCTATGTTTAGTTCAAGCAGCAGCATATATACAGCAATATCAACTACTTATATACCACAAATCAGAAAAAACCCACATAATATCTGACACACTATTCTGACTGAAATCTAATCTGGATACATCAATGCATTCTTTCCTTGTCTCATACATGACCACAATTGCTGAACTCAACCCAAAGTTCTGTACTGAATTGATAGAAGAATATACCAAAGATTCTTTCTTTATCAAGATCTTGCAAACTCTTAACTCATCAACAACTGCCAAATTATCATTTTACATAGATGATAACCTCATTTGGTGTCAGGAAAATGGACAGGACCATCTCTGTATACTCAAGACAACTATATCTATGATAATCAAATTAGCACATAGCCCCATGCACTTTGGCATTGAACAAATACTAGTGAGACTTAATGAACTTTCCATTCATCAAATGCACCATAATGTCTGAATCTATATTCAACATTGCCAGCAATGTAATCACATTCACCCATGATGTCACTGACCATTTGATGATTACCAACCAATATTAACACCAAAAATTCTCCATCACACAATCATCATGGATTTCATACAAGAACTTCTCAATGGACAATATAATATGCTCCTGACAATAACTGACAAGTATATCAAAAGAATTACCCTAATTCCAGGCCGCACAACATGAACAGCCCATGACTGGGCTATAGTCTTCTACACCAGACTTAGCATAGCAGACTGGGCAATCTCTAAAGTTATAATTTCAGACAGAGACCCAAAATTCACATTGCAATTATGGCACTCACTCCTAGCCCAAACAAATACCAAACTCTTATATTCAACAGCCTATCACCTGCAAACAGACAGTCAGTCTGAAAGAACTAATCAAACAGTTGAAATTGCACTTATCCATCTTCTACTAAGCATTACAGATCCATTACAATGGCACACACTTCTATCTGCATTGCAGAGATACCTAAATTCAGCCATAAATACCAGTACAAAGACATCAGCATATGAAATTCTCTATGGCATACCACCCCCAACAGTACTGAACTGGCCACTGAATGACCAATCTTGATTCTCAGCAAGAGCTGATGTGACCCTACTGCTTGATGAAGCAACAATGGTAGCAAAACATTATTTTGATAAAAAGCATCTATACCCAGAATTTCAAGAAGGTGATTAAGTTTATCTGTGACTTTGCAAAGAATATACCACATCACTCAGCAAACAACTGTGAAAATTTGATGACTGATATGCAGGATCTTTTACTATCACAAAAAGAATTGAGAAGTTAGCCTGTGAACTGAATCTGCTGAACACATGGAAAGTCCATAAAACAGTTAGTGTCACCCATTTGGAACCAGTCTCAAACCTACCAGATCTCTTTAAGTGAACAATCCAGCCTCCCTCACCTATACAAATTGATGACCATGAGAAATATGAACTGGAACAGATTGTAGCAGAATGCACAAAAGGAAAAGGCACTAAAGCACAAAAAGAATACTTAGTGTGGTGAAAGAGCTACAGACCCCAAGAAGACTTCTGATTAAAAGAATTGGAACTAGTCAATGCCAAAGAACTATTGCATGAATACAAATATGCAGGCAAGCTTATATAAGTTATATACAACAACAACAACACAAACAATTCATGGATGCTAAGTGAACATATAATATTTCACTTCCCCTAAACATTCTTCATTCTACAACCCCACCTAACATAACATATTTTCCCTGACATTCTTCACTCAGCAAGCTTCACAGACACAGCTCTATCACAGATCACATTAACTGAATTCCCTTTGTATCCAAGCAACTGCCCACTCACTTTGTATCCAACTGCTCATTTCTTACTACCCAAGCTTATCCATTCTCTTCTACCCAAATTCTCTTTGTATCCAAGCAACTGGTCATTCTCTAATTCCCAAACATCTGCCCAGCATGAACACCCCACCAAATACTAATGCATCCCCAAAAACCTCTATTAGGGCATCAAAGCCCACAATTCTATCTGCACAAAAGACCCTCTCTCATGCCAAAGAACAACATAAACTCCAAGATCAATGTGAAGTTTCAGAAGACAAGACAGATTTTCAAGCAGGCTATATCTTATGATTTGTATCTGAAAATGCTTGAGTCAGACTCCACTCTGCTAATGGATGGAATTTTCAGGGCCCTTTGTCACGCAATTCTCCACCAGCTGCACCAGAACCATGGCATCTTACTCAAATTAAGATAGAAATGATGACAGACACATGAAAGGACAAAATTATGACAAACAAGCATACAGAAAACAAAACCATCACATGAAATTGCAATGAATGGGTTTATATTTGTCTATCTGCTAGAGCATCTTTTTTTGAGCAGTGTGATTCAGTGGGACACAATATTGATGATGATCATGTTTAATATGATGAACCTTTCATAATCTTGCAACAATGAACAGCAGCTGCTTTAGCCCTGCAAACTCAAGCTGAACTGTTCAGAGCAGAAATCAACAGAAAATGTGAAGAAGAGATGATCCAGTGGAGAGAAAGCCAGATCATATGAGAGCAGAAATTTCTTCAACATGAATGGTTCAAAAATCATAATACCATAATTTGGGTGCCAGAAACAACAGACACAATAATCAATGAAGCAATCAACCACCTAGAGAACCTCTCTGAGAAGAACTCCCAAAAGAAATTGCCAGTTGAATATATTGGCTGATCAGAGAGACAAGAAATCTGAACAAAGAAATACAACATGGAAGCTCTGGAAGACATCTTCAACTCTTCTGAATCAGAGAATAACATTCTTGCATTTCTTGATGATGAATTGCCAACTAGCCCATGAACTGTCCAAACAAATGATGATCCCACCACACCCATGCCAAAGCAAAACTGCAACAAACATAAAGTGCTGAGCAATAAAGCCACACCACGCAAGAAAAAGACCCCAGTCAAACAAAAATTAACTTGAAAAAGTAAACAATTGCTCAAATCTGCTGAAAAGGTCAACCCACAGGATGATATCTTGGAATGCAATACTATTTCATTCTCAATGGATGATAACATATCATCCTCTACATTCTCTGACTACCATGCTAACAGTTCACTTGATTGGGGAACACCTAGAAGCCATCTATCATCAGAACCAGATGAAATGAAAGTGTCAACCTCAAATGCAGTAACAACATTAGTGATAGAAATATCAATACACAATGAACCAATGCCTCAACCACTACTGGACTCATCAAAAAACACCAATAGTGATCTCCCTGATTTTAACAATCTCCCCTTCTGGAAGCAAGAGCTGGTATCACAATGCCCTCAAGAAGAACAAGTACTTTATCTGCAAAACAGACAGTTCCTCATCTTTTATCTTCCCATGGACTTTTCAGCACTAAATGCTGATGACATTCTTACCACAGATGAACTAGATGCAATAATCAAATGATCAGCAATATCAAGTGGATGAACAGCAACACTCACTAAGTACAAAAATGCTTGATATGCCATGACCACAGATCAATGTCTTGAATTCTTTCAATTCTTCCCTGAACAGTGAAAATTCAACATGCCAAAGTCAGAGGAATGACATCTAGTACCCCAAGCCCTCATTACATCAGTTGTTGATACCTACTTTAAAGGACTGTTAGACAAAGTTCAAAAAGATCACCAACAGCTATTATTGAGATCTACAAAATATGAACTCATCCACTTCCTCTGTTGATTCTCTGGAGAACTCATCCAAATACAACCACCTACAGCAATAAAAACAGAAACCTGGATGGCTTTGGATGAAGATGATGTTATAACAATGGAAGAAATTCAAGAATGGCTCAAACTAAGCACAGATGAAAAAAGAGACTTGTACATGGAATGTCAATTCATTTTAAATGATTTCACCAGACACAAAGTTCTATGACTTCCTAACCACCAATGGGAAGCCCATCCAGCTTGTCTACAAGCACTAGAAGCAACAGCTGAAGATTATCCACATCTAACATGAATTGATGACACTGGCATGCTAGGACAGGATTCAAAAGACACCCTACAACTATGAGAAAACTTTGCATTAGATGGAGAATGGTATCCCCAATGTTAAATTAAAATATATGCACTAATGCAACCAATCATGTCCACCCTGGCTTGAAAAAAGTTCCTATATTCAATGATGCATACTAAATTGATCAATAAAGCTGTCATTGAGAAGATGTTGTTCTTTTTTGACTTTCCCTACTATGATTACCAATTCTAACTAGCAACAGGGCACTGACTTTCAGTGAGGACACTGATCATTAAAAGATATTTCCTGGCAACTGACATGGAACCTCCTGTACATACTTACTGAAGTAGATTAGTTAGTAATTAGTCATCCTTGAGCTTATCATCAAAGCTTGAGGGAACAAGAACAAGACATCTTCTACTACTCAACCAAAATCGCACGGACATTCTGTAGCTCTTATAGACCAGGTAACAAAGGCAATGGCTTACAGTCTTCATAAATGAGGTTAGGTTGAGTGAGAAGTGGTTACAAAGAGATCTAAGCATGAGAGAGAGAGAGGTAACTTGTATTGCTACAACAGTATCTAGAATCTCTAGATATGTTGCCACTGACCTTTGTAAAGAAGTGTCTGTGGCAGGTTTTGTGTGTTCAGCTTTGCTAATGTGATCATGTGACCAGCCATGGGGTTTACAAACTTCAGATGCCATGGAGCATGATCATCTAAGCATCAAGAAGGTTTTACAAATCTCTTTTAGATGATGGGATGAATGTAAGGAGGCTGCAGTGTGGAGTCTTACAGATTTTCCAACTGAAATCTCATCTCTAATGCACTAATAGAAAATTGAGATGGAACTGAGACTTAATAGTTCAAACTGAAATGGAACTGAGACTTAATTTAAAGAGATTGAAATTATTTAATTAGAGATAGAGATTCTCAATTTCTCTAAACTTAAAATAAAATCTTATTTTATACTATTTTTAGTATCAACATCATATAGAAATGTATACATTCATTTTGACTTAATGTGCCAATTTTTCTATTTTGTCATATTTTGGTGTAAAAATACACTTTCAAAATAAAATTTCAAAAAATAATTAAAGTTGTTTTAGAGATAGGGAAATCTAGAAATGAAACATAACATAGAAAGTTTGAAACTAGACTGACTGCAGAGACAGAGATTTCCCAACTGGGATCTCATCTCTAATGCACTAATGGAAAATTGGGATGAGACTGAGACTTAATAATAGTTCAAACTGGGATGGAACTGAAATTTGAGTTTCAAGTACTGAGATGGAAATGGGACTTAATTTAAAGAGATTGGGATTATTTAATTAGAGATAGAGATCCCCAATTTCTCTAAACTTAAAATAAAACCTTCATTTTATACTATTTTTAGTATCAAAATCATATACAAATGTATACATGCATTTTGACTTGATGTGCCAATTTTTCTATTTTGTCATATTTTGGTGTAAAAATACAATTTCAAAATAAAGTTTGAAAAAAAATTAAAGTTACATAACATAGAAAATTTGAAACTGGAAAGGGAATGTGACTTGTTTTCATATTTTGGGATGGGATTGGGACTAATTTTCAAATTTTGGGAAGGGATTGAAATCAACTCAATTGAGATTGACATTCAGTCTTGTTCCTTTGGAATCCCAAAGAGACCCCAATGGTCAGCCTATTTGAAACTGAAAAGAGAATGGAACTTTTATTCATATTTTAGAATGAGATTGGAACCAATTTTCAAATTTTGAGAACAGATTGGAATCAACTCAATTGAGATTAACATTCAGTCTTGTTTCATTGAAATTTCAAAGAGACTTCAACAGTCAGTCTACTTCAAATGTTTTTAATTGTTGAATGTCATCAACATTCAATTGATAGCATCTGAATGATATCAGCAGTGTGTCTGATAGAATATGTCTTGAAATACAAACATACTCTTCAACAGCAGAGATGATTAAAATGTTGATATCAGTAAGATTCAGTTAATGATAATTACTCTCAATAGCATTGATATTTCTCTTAAGATTTTTGAATGTGAGATAATTCATTTTGGTAAATTCATCATTAAATTCAGCTAGAATTCATGATGTGTTTTTATAGACTGTCCACTCAGATATCTTACTGTTTAAATTCTGAATCAATTCATCAAGAGGTCATTGTACAACATTCTTACTAGAACAATGTGATATTGATTTCATTAGATGTTGCTGAAATATATCAGATTGTGTTTGGTTAACATCATGAGCATAATGTACAAGACAGAAAGCCAGTACATATTGAACTTGATCTTGTCATGTCTGAAATGGATCAAGATTCTCAAAATAACTATCTAGTTCTATTAGATTTAATCAGTATCTGTGAGAATCATATGAGAGTAAATGATTGTTATCAGAAGCTTGTTTGAGACACATATTTACTATAATAGCTTCAATGTCTCAACAATAAATGTATTTTCATTCAATTTCTCTACCATGCTGTGAGAATATAACATTCTCAAATATAATCAAATTTATATACTATATATTGTCTTAAATAACATGTGTATAACATGTATAACTTCTATAACATTTACAGAGTCATATACATAAATCTTGATTAAATATAAAGTTTGATCTATAACTTTTTTAGAATTAGTTCAAATCTTACTCTAAAAAAGTTTATTTCAAACTTTATTTCCTAATAGAGTTACAGCAATAAGGTTACCACCATAGTATTGCTTGTATAAATTATTAATCAAGAAAAGAATAATAAATTGAGGTGATAAATTACATCATAATATGATATTACATTATATGAAATGTCATCATATGTAACATCATCAATAACATCATAAAATTTAATGTTGCATAGTTTATTTTCAAGATGAATAAACTATTGCACATTATATTCAACTTTAATAAGTTTTATAATCAGTTATACCAACTTTCTATAAATCTACATCATAGATATTCTGGTTTATAGAAAGTATCAGCCACTGAAACCAGAATTTATAAAATGTCTCATATAATAATTCAGTTTTATAAAAAGTATAACTACTTTTTACAAAACTATTGCAAGTATTGCACAATATACTGCATCATACTACATCATACATTACGTCACACATGATGTAACACTTATAAATCAAGACAAATATGCCATGGCCCATAACTTACATAACTTAAACTCTAAACTCACAGTCTATAAATAAGACCAAAACTCTCACTGCAAAATGTAATTAACAGAACAATTCAACAACTTCTTTAAATATTCATTGACTACTTCTTCTATAATATTGTTTTCTGAACTCTATTATCACTGTTCTTATTCTACTCATTCACCAAAATCTTATATATAACTATATACTTATATATTCATATATATTTATATAATTATTAGGAAGTATATTCTACTAACTAAGCTTTTGTTATATGAGCTTCTACTGCACATTGACTTGCTCACACATGCAGTATCTTCACTTCATAGAAAAACAGTTTAAATACTTTGTAGTACATGGCACTTGTATTCTGATTAATCAGTAGTCAGCCAAGAGGTATTAATAAATGCATGCAATAATTCAATTCAGATTAGTATTTATCAGCAGTGATTGGATGATATGAGAATTATTCAGTTAACATACTTCAATTCAAACAAGAATGAATTGTCACAAAGTCAATAATTTTAATGTCATTAATAATCTTTGAGAATGTCATATTCATCTGAAAGACTTTAAATTTAACTAAAAAGTTCAGAACTTCAGCTTGTTCATTTAGTAGTAATACAGCAATAAACAGATTGTCATCATTATAGATCTTGCATATATATTTCTTGTTATTTTTTTTATTAAGTTTCATTTTGAGTTGAAGTGCTACTGTGTATTAAGCATACATAATCAGTAGTCATCAGTAAGAGAGAATATCATTTAAATTTTGATCAGCAGAATGTAGTAATAATCACTCTTTCTATAAAATCTCTTGCAGAACATTTCAGTTATTAAATTTAGAATGAAGATCATTTAAAGTATGTGCTTATTCTGAATTTAAGTACTCAATGAATAAAAAATGATTCAAAAATTACTCTATATTGTCAGCATGTTCTAATTACTGATCATTATTAGTATCTACTAGTTGTTAATGATGAGTCATGAATTCATCTGATAACACATTAAATATCATCAATTAGATGTTTTCAAACTTTGATTGATGATGATACTAAATAAGTATGAACATTATAGCTGATGAAAAGTAGATGGAATGAAGTGTTGTGATCTGAAATCACAACAACAAAATCAACTTTACATGCCTGAGTGGTAATTACTAATGATTTACTTTTCAAGATGATCATGACATGCTGATGATAACTGATAAGAATCAAATGCAGTAATAGATGAAAGAGTGCTATACAATGATATTTTATTCATGATGCAATCAATAGAATCTGAAAGTAATGTTGTTGTATAACTAAAGTTGAAACTTAAGTCATTGACAAGATGTTTTAGAAGATCTCAATTTAAATTTACAGATATATTTTGAAAAAAATGAATTTTTTCATCTTCTCTCTGTCAGATCTTGCAATCAATATAATAAGTACTGATAGCATCTGATTATGTCTGTCTCTATTGACTAATGTACAATTGATCACTATAACATTTTGACTCACTGCATGTTTTTTGATGTGATTGACATCAGAACTTAAGTTGATTTCAGATAATATATTCATCAGAAATATTTTTTAGTTCTAACTAAGTCTTATCAGTAAGTTCTGATAGATGCTTCGTTATTTCTATATTAAATTATGCATAATTAATAATATATATATGTTCAATCTGACAAAGTTCTGATCTTGCTTTTGAACAAATTAGGCTGACCACAGAAACAGAGATTTCCCAACTGAGATCCCATCTCTCATGCACTAATGGAAAATTGAGATGGGACTGAAACTTAATAGTTCAAACTGAGATGGAACTGAGACTTGAGTTTCAAGTGCTGAAATGAGAATGGGACTTAATTTAAAGAGATTGAGATTATTTAATTAGAGATAGAAATTTCCAATTTCCCTAAACTTAAAATAAAATCTTATTTTATACTATTTTCAGTACCAAAATCATATATAAATGTATACATGCATTTTGACTTGATGTGCCAATTTTTCCATTTTGGTGTAAAAATACACTTTCAAAATAAAGTTTAAAAAGAAATTAAAGTTGTTTTAGAAATAGAGAAATCTAGAGATGAAACATAACATAGAAAATTTAAAACTGAAAAGAGAATGGAACTTATTTTCATATTTTGAGATGGGATTGGGACTAATTTTCAAATTTTGAGAAGAGATTGAGATCAACTCAATTGAAATTGACATTCAGTCTTGTCTCTTTGGGATTTCAAAGAGACCCCAACAGTCAGTCTAGAACAAATCTTGACATCAGAACACTGATATTTAATAACTTTGCATGAAATATTAAGAAATAAAAAATGAGTTTGTTGTGTAGTGCAATCATTCTGATTTCTATGTTCATATTGTATCTAGTTTATGTCAGTAAAGTCTAATTATTATCAGCTGTCATTGAATAAATACTATTGAATATAGTTACTGAATATTTTCAGTTGACATTTCTTTTATGTTCACACAATATGTGTAGTCATATATCTTAATGTTTGAATATTGTGATAGAAACTGAATATGTTTAATTTTTATAGTTGCTGAGCACTGTGGAAATTTATCTTAAACAATTAAATGTATTGAATTGCTATCAGTAACATCTGATTAATAACAGTTAGTATTATGTCTCATGCAGCTCATTTAATAGATATATAATAGTAAATTCATGATAACTATTATTTTTATTTATTGCATCTTCATCAATCTTGTATGTAAATTCAAAATTAAATGTTTGTACTAGCTATGCACTTATTTTCATGTTACAGATCAACTGATAGACATCAGTATAAACTAGAAGCATGTAATTAAAATGTTAATAATAAAACAATATTTTAGCTAATAAATATTAAATATATCTGCATTCTGATATATACTATCAGTAGCCATCAGATAATGAATACTTTCAATAACATTGAAATGATAAACAGTATAATAAATAGAGATAATCTACATTATGATTAATATTATTTATTACTGACATCTATGAGTAGTAATCAGATAATGAATATTTTTAATAACAACATTGAAATGATGTAATATGTGAGAATATCACATTCTCAAATATAATCAAATTTATATACCATATATTGTCTTATATAACATGTGTATAACATGTATAACTTCTATAACATTTACGGAGTCATATACATAAATCTTGATTAAATATAAAGTTTGATCTATAACCCTTTCTGGATTAGTTCAAACCTTATTCTATAAAAGTTTATTTCAAACTTTATTTTCTAATAGAGTTACAGCAATAAGG